>NC_058085.1:14283143-14415241 GCF_014858855.1 Bufo gargarizans
TGAACGCGCGCACACAGGCGCGCGCGTTCACAGGAACTGAAGGTAAGAGACAGAATCTCCAGCCTGCCAGCGGCGATCGTTCGCTGGCAGGCTGGAGATGTGATTTTTCTTAACCCCTAACAGGTATATTAGACACTGTTTTGATAACAGCGTCTAATATACCTGCTACCTGGTCCTCTGGTGGTCCCTTTTGTTTGGATCGACCACCAGAGGACACAGGTAGCTGTGTAAAGTACCACAAAACACTACACTACACCCCCTGTCACTTATTAACCCCTTATGAACCCCTGATCACCCCATATAGACTCCCTGATCACCCCCCTGTCATTGATCACCCCCCTGTCAGGCTCCGTTCAGACATCCGCAAAACACATACGGACGTCTGAATGGAGCCTTACAGGGGGGTGATCAATGACAGGCGGGTGATAACCCATATAGATTCCCTGATCACCCCGTCATTGATCACCCCCCTGTCATTGATCACCCCCCTGTAAGGCTCCATTCAGATGTCCGTATGATTTTTACGGATCCACGGATACATGGATCGGATCCGCAAAACACATACGGACGTCTGAATGGAGCCTTACAGGGGGGTGATCAATGACAGGCGGGTGATCACCCATATAGATTCCCTGATCACCCCCTGTCATTGATCACCCCCCTGTCATTGATCACCCACCTGTAAGGCTCCATTCAGATGTCCATATGATTTTTACGGATCCACGGATACATGGATTGGATCCGCAAAACACATACGGACGTCTGAATGGAGCCTTACAGGGGGGGTGATCAATGACAGGCGGGTGATCACCCATATAGATTCCCTGATCACCCCCTGTCATTGATCACCCCCCTGTCATTGATCACCCCCCCTGTAAGGCTCCATTCAGACGTCCGTATGATTTTTACGGATCCACGGATACATGGATTGGATCCGCAAAACGCATACGGACGTCTGAATGGAGCCTTACAGGGGGGTGATCAATGACAGGGGGTGATCACCTCATATACACTCCCTGATCACCTCCTGTCATTGATCACCCCCCTGTCATTGATCACCCCCCTGTAAGGCTCCATTCAGACGTCCGTATGCATTTTGCAGATCCGATCCATGTATCCGTGTATCCGTAAAAATCATACGGACATCTGAATGGAGCCTTACAGGGGGGTGATCAATGACAGGGGGGTGATCACCCCATATAGACTCCCTGATCAACCCTCTGTCATTGAACACCCCATATAAGGCTCCATTCAGACATTATTTTGGCCCAAGTTAGCGGAAATTGTTTATTTTTTTGTGTTTATTTTTTTACTAATTCTCATATTCTACTAACTTGTGTCAAAAAATAAAATCTCACAAGAACTCACCATACCCCTCATGGAATCCAAATGCGTAAATTTTTAGACATTTATATTCCAGACTTCTTCTCACGCTTTAGGGCCCCTAAAATGCCAGGGCAGTATAAATACCCCACATGTGACCCCATTTCAGAAAGAAGACACCCCAAGGTATTCCGTGAGGGGCATATTGAGTCCATGAAAGATTGAAATTTTTGTCCCAAGTTAGCGGAAAGGGAGACTTTGTGAGAAAATACAAAAAAAATCAATTTCCGCTAACTTGTGCCAAAAAAAAAGAAATTCTATGAACTCGCCATGCCCCTCATTGAATACTTTGGGGTGTCTTCTTTCCAAAATGGGGTCACATGTGGGGTATTTATACTGCTCTGGCATTTTAGGGGCCCGAAAGCGTGAGAAGAAGTCTGGGATCCAAATGTCTAAAAATGCCCTCCTAAAAGGAATTTGGGCCGCTTTGCGCATCTAGGCTGCAAAAAAGTGTCACACATCTGGTATCGCCATACTCAGGAGAAGTTGGGCAATGTGTTTTTGGGTGTCATTTTACATATACCCATGCTGGGTGAGATAATATCTTTGTCAAATGCCAACTTTGTATAAAAAAAATAGGAAAAGTTGTCTTTTGCCAAGATATTTCTCTCACCCAGCATGGGTATATGTAAAATGACACCCCAAAACACATTCCCCAACTTCTCCTGAGTACGGCGATACCAGATGTGTGACACTTTTTTGCCGCCTAGGTGGGCAAAGGGGCACACATTCAAACTACTTACCACACATTAGGGCCCCTAGAATGCCAGGGCAGTATAACTACCCCACAAGTGACCCCATTTTGGAAAGAAAACACCCCAAGGTATTCCTTGAGGGGCATGGCGAGTTCCTAGAATTTTTTTATTTTCTGTCACAAGTTAGCGGAAAATGATGATTTTTTTTTTTCTTACAAAGTCTCATATTCCACTAACTTGTGACAAAAAATAAAAAATTCTAGGAACTCGCCATGCCCCTCATGGAATACCTTAGGGTGTCTTCTTTCTAAAATGGGGTCACTTGTGGGGTAGTTATACTGCCCTGGCAATTTAGGTGCCCTAATGTGTGCAAAGTAGTTTGAAATCAAAATCTGTAAAAAATAGCCGGTGAAATCCTAAAGGTGCTCTTTGGAATGTGGGCCCCTTTGCCCACCTAGGCTGCAAAAAAGTGTCACACGTGTGGTATCGCCGTACTCAGGAGAAGTTGGGGAATTTGTTTTGGGGTGTCATTTTACATATACCCATGCTGGGTGTCACGGAATGTGTACAGGTAACAAGGCAAAGCAACATGTATAAACGACTCGCTGGATCCAAAAACTAAGGAACCAAGGGAGACCCCTGCAGAAGACCTGGCACTTTCCCTGGCTGCTCAGCCTATGCAAAGATCCTAATGGTGGAGGTTTGCATATCCACGAACCTTGACTATAAAGCCCTGAGCACCCTACTATAGTGAGGGGACACGACCACCGGCTCCCTACACAAGACACGGAGGGAGTCAGGGTCATCTGGGATCCAGCAAACAGATATTAACATATAAAAGTACACTTAGCTTTGAAGCAAACAGGAGGACAGATCAGCGTGCACACACACTCCAGGAAGAAATATAAGCCGCCCAGAAAAGCATTCTGGGGAGGCATTTAAAGGGAAGCAATTAAGACATGACAGCTGAGAGAGGCTGACGAGAGGAGGAGCTGAATACCACAACACAGAAATTCAAGGAGGAGGTTCTGAAAGGCCTCTGTCAGAGCTTCTCAGCTGTCTGGTTGTGACAGTACCCCTCCCTCTACGAGTGGACTCCGGACACTCAGAGCCCACCTTCTCAGGATGGGACCTATGGAATGCCCTGATGAGACGAGAGGCCTTAATGTCCGTCACTGGGACCCACATCCTCTCCTCAGGACCATACCCCTCCCACTGAACAAGGTACTGAAGAGAACCGCGGACAAGACGAGAATCCACAATCCTAGAGACCTGAAATTCAAGATTCCCATCAACCATAATCGGAGGAGGAGGCAAAGGCGAGGGTACAATGGGTTGAACATAAGGTTTCAATAAGGACTTATGAAAAACATTATGGATCTTCCAAGTCTGAGGAAGATCAAGACGGTATGCAACAGGATTGATGACAGACAGGATTTTGTAAGGCCCAATAAACCTAGGACCCAACTTCCAGGAGGGAACCTTCAATTTGATATTCTTGGTAGACAACCACACCAGATCACCAACATTCAGGTCCGGACCAAGCACACGTCTCTTATCAGCCACACGCTTATATCTCTCACTCATGCTCTTTAGATTATCTTGAATCTTTTGCCAAATAGATGACAAAGACGAGGAGAATCTGTCCTCATCAGGTAAACCAGAAGACCCCTCTCCCGAGAAAGTCCCAAACTGTGGATGAAACCCATATGCACCAAAAAATGGTGACTTATCAGAGGACTCCTGACGACGGTTATTTAAAGCAAACTCAGCAAGGGACAAAAAAGAACACCAATCCTCTTGATTCTCCGCCACAAAACAACGCAGATATGTCTCCAGATTCTGATTGACGCGCTCTGTCTGGCCATTCGACTGCGGGTGGAAAGCAGAAGAGAATGACAACCGAACCCCCAAGCGAGAACAGAAAGCCTTCCAGAATCTGGAAACAAACTGCGTACCCCTATCAGAGACTATGTCTGAAGGAATACCGTGCAACTTGACAATGTGATCAACAAATGCCTGCGCCAGCGTCTTAGCATTCGGCAAACCAGGAAAAGGGATGAAATGCACCATTTTGCTAAAACGGTCCACCACCACCAGAATCACAGTCTTCCCCGAGGAACGAGGCAGGTCCGTGATAAAGTCCATGGACAGATGTGTCCAAGGACGGGAAGGAATGGGTAAGGGAAGGAGAGGACCTGATGGCCGTGAATGAGGGACCTTGGCACGAGCGCAAGTCTCGCAGGCTGCCACAAAACCCTCAACCGACTTACGAAGCGCAGGCCACCAGAATCTCCGAGCGATGAGATCCAGTGTGGCTCTTACCCCCGGGTGCCCAGCAAGGACCGTATCGTGGTGTTCTTTAAAAATCTTGTGTCTTAAAGCGAGAGGCACAAACAACCTCCCAGGAGGACAAAGATCAGGAGCCTCTGACTGGGCTGCCTGCACCTCTGCCTCCAATTCAGGAAAAAGAGCAGAGACCACCACACCTTCAGCCAAAATGGGACCCGGGTCTTCAAAATTCCCGCCTCCCGGAAAACAACGTGACAGGGCATCTGCCTTCACATTCTTAACTCCAGGGCGGAACGTGACAACAAAATTAAACCTAGAAAAGAACAACGACCATCTGGCCTGTCTCGGGTTCAGACGCTTGGCTGACTCCAAGTAGGCCAGATTTTTATGGTCAGTAAATACGGTAATAGGGTGTCTGGCCCCCTCTAGCCAATGGCGCCATTCCTCAAAAGCCAACTTGATGGCCAACAATTCCCTATCTCCCACATCGTAATTTCTCTCTGCGGAGGAGAGTTTTCTTGAGAAAAAGGCACACGGTCGCCAATTGGCAGGAGAGGAACCCTGAGACAAGACCGCCCCCACACCCACCTCAGAAGCATCAACCTCAACTATGAAGGGTAATGAAACATCAGGTTGCACCAAGATGGGAGCGGAAGCAAAACTCTCCTTGATATCAGAAAAGGCCTTACGCGCCTCTACTGACCAAGAAGAAAAATCTACCCCCTTTCTGGTCATATCAGTGAGTGGTTTAACAATAGAAGAATAATTCAAAATGAACTTCCTGTAATAATTGGCAAAGCCCAAAAAACGCATCAGCGCCTTTTGATTCTCAGGAAGCTCCCACTCAAGCACAGCGCGGACCTTCTCGGGGTCCATGCGAAAACCAGAAGCGGAGAGAAGAAACCCCAGAAATTGAATTTCTGGAACCGCAAACACACATTTTTCCAGTTTCGCATATAATTTATTCTCCCGCAGGATGAGCAAGACCTGACGTAAATGTTCCTTATGAGTTTTGAAATCGGGAGAAAAAATCAAAATGTCATCCAAATACACCAATACAAATTTTCCCATCAAATGATAAAAAATGCTGTTCACGAAATGCTGAAAAACGGCTGGGGCAGTCATCAACCCAAAAGGCATAACCAAATTCTCAAAATGGCCCTCAGGGGTATTGAAGGCCGTCTTCCATTCGTCCCCTTCTCTGACCCTGACCAGGTTGTATGCCCCTCTTAAATCTAATTTGGAAAAGACTTTAGCCCCAACAACCTGGTTAAACAGGTCCGGGATCAGAGGAAGCGGATAAGGGTCACGAATTGTGATATTGTTCAGCTCCCTGAAATCCAGACAAGGTCTTAAAGAACCATCTTTTTTCTTAACAAAGAAAAAACCAGCGGCAACAGGTGACTTTGAGGGTCGTATGTGTCCCTTTCTCAGACTCTCAGAGATATAAGTACGCATAGCGATCCTCTCAGGTTGGGAAAGATTGTATAAACGAGATTTAGGCAGCTTGGCGTCTGGGATGAGATTAATAGGGCAATCGTACTCCCTGTGCGGGGGCAAATCCTGAACTCCACTCTCAGAGAAGACATCCGAAAATTCAGAGAGAAAAGATGGTACAGTCTTAGTAGCAACCTCAGAAACAGATGTCGTGAGGCAATTCTCTCTGCAAAAGTCACTCCAACCATTTATTTGCCTTGCTTGCCAATCAATGGTGGGGTTATGTTTAGTGAGCCAGGGTAGCCCCAACACTAGAGGAGTCGGCAAACCGCTAAGGACGAAACATGACACATCCTCAACATGAGCATCACTCACAATTAAACGGATATTGTGAACTATGCCCTTTAATGACTTCTGAGAAAGTGGAGCGGAATCGATAGAAAACACAGGAATATCCTTTCTCAAAGCGCACACCTGGAAACCATGAGTTATCGCAAAGTGATTATCAATGAGATTAACCGCTGCTCCACTATCCACAAAAATCTCACAAAAAATGTTCTTGCTCTCTAGCGCCACCCTAGCCGGCAGGACAAAACGGGAACTACAAGCAAACGGAAAATCTTCAATTTCCGCCTCAATCCTGCCAATAGTAACAGACGGAACATTTTTCAAAGATTTTTTCCTCTTTGTTTCTTTATTATACCCAGAGAACTGCCTGAATCTCCTAGAGGGACAAATATTTGCCAAATGATTAATACCTCCACAACAAAAACAAACCCTCTCATGCGGGCTGAATCTTCTATTGTCAGAAGCAATCAACCCCAGCTGCATGGGCTCCTGCTCAGAAGGGGCTGACAGCGACTGAGACCCCTGCGCAGAGAATGGGACCGCTGCACAGTCCTGGGACCGAGTATGACAGGAAAGAGAGATCTCTCCTCTCTCTCTAAGACGCCTGTCAATACGAACGGCCTGAGACATAGCAGAGTCCAAAGAAATAGGCCTTTCATGAAAGGCAAATGCATCTTTCAATCCCTCTGAAAGACCATGGCAAAATTGACTTCGGAGTGCAGCATCATTCCAACCAGTATCAGCTGCCCAACTCCGAAATTCTGAGCAGTATATTTCTGCGGATTGTTTACCCTGGCATAGGAGACGTAGTCTAGACTCCGCCAGAGCAATACGATCCGGATCATCATATATCTGACCCAGGGCTAAAAAGAATTCATCCACTGAACGGAGGGGCCGTGCCCCCTCCGGCAGCGAAAAGGCCCAGGACTGAGCGTTACCCCTGAGCAGCGATATAATGATCCCCACCCTCCGTTCCTCATCACCAGAAGAATGGGGAAGAAGGCGAAAATGGAGTTTGCAAGCCTCTCTAAAACGCACAAAATTCTCACTACCCCCGGAGAACGTATCCGGGAGCGAGATCTTAGGCTCAGAACAAGCTCCATGAACGCAAGCTGAACCGGTCACTTGAAGCTGAGACAAAGTCTTACGGAGGTCAGCTACCTCCAATGAAAGACCCTGGAAGCGTTCAGCCAAAAGTGAAACCGGATCCATGCTTAAGACGGTTTTGGCGGCTTATAATGTCACGGAATGTGTACAGGTAACAAGGCAAAGCAACATGTATAAACGACTCGCTGGATCCAAAAACTAAGGAACCAAGGGAGACCCCTGCAGAAGACCTGGCACTTTCCCTGGCTGCTCAGCCTATGCAAAGATCCTAATGGTGGAGGTTTGCATATCCACGAACCTTGACTATAAAGCCCTGAGCACCCTACTATAGTGAGGGGACACGACCACCGGCTCCCTACACAAGACACGGAGGGAGTCAGGGTCATCTGGGATCCAGCAAACAGATATTAACATATAAAAGTACACTTAGCTTTGAAGCAAACAGGAGGACAGATCAGCGTGCACACACACTCCAGGAAGAAATATAAGCCGCCCAGAAAAGCATTCTGGGGAGGCATTTAAAGGGAAGCAATTAAGACATGACAGCTGAGAGAGGCTGACGAGAGGAGGAGCTGAATACCACAACACAGAAATTCAAGGAGGAGGTTCTGAAAGGCCTCTGTCAGAGCTTCTCAGCTGTCTGGTTGTGACACTGGGTGAGATAAATATCTTGGTCAAATGCCAACTTTGTATAAAAAAATGGGAAAAGTTGTCTTTTGCCAAGATATTTCTCTCACCCAGCATGGGTATATGTAAAATGACACGCCAAAACACATTCCCCAACTTCTCCTGAGTACGGCGATACCACATGTGTGACACTTTTTTGCCGCCTAGGTGGGCAAAGGGGCACACATTCCAAAGAACACTTTTAGGATTTCACAGGTCATTTTTTACACATTTTGATTTCCAACTACTTCGCACACATTAGGGCCCCTAGAATGCCAGGGCAGTATAACTATGCCACAATTGACCCTATTTTGGAAAGAAGACACCCCAAGGTATTCCGTGAGGGGCATGGCGAGTTCCTAGAATTTTTTATTTTCTGTCACAAGTTAGCGGAAAATGATGATTTTTTTCTTTTTTTTTTCTTACAAAGTCTCATATTCCACTCGCTTGTGACAAAAAATAAAAAATTCGAGGAACTCGCCATCCCCTCACGGAATACCTTGGGGTATCTTCTTTCCAAAATGGGGTCACTTGTTGCGTAGTTATACTGCCCTGGCAATTTAGGGGCCCATATGTGTGAGAAGTAGTTTGCAATCAAAATGTGTAAAAAATGGCCTGCGAAATCCAAAAGGTGCACTTTGGAATATGTTCCCTTTTGCCCACCTTGGCTGCAAAAAAGTGTCACACATGTGGTATCGCCATACTCAGGAGAAGTTGGGGAATGTGTTTTGGCGTGTCATTTTACATATACCCATGCTGGGTGAGAAAAATATCTTTGTCAAATGCCAACTTTGTATAAAAAAATTGGAAAAGTTGTCTTTTGCCAAGATATTTCTCTCACTCAGCATGGGTATATGTAAAATGACACCCCAAAACACATTCCCCAATTTCTCCTGAGTACGGCGATACCAGATGTGTCACACTTTTTTGCAGCCTAGGTGGGCAAAGGGACCCACATTCCAAAGTGCACCTTTCGGATTTCACCGGTCATTTTTTACCGATTTTGATTGCAAACTACTTCTCACACATATGGGCCCCTAAATTGCCAGGGCAGTATAACTACGCCACAAGTGACCCCATTTTGGAAAGAAGACACCCCAAGGTATTTTGTGATGGGGAGAGTGAGTACATGAAAGTTTTTATTTTTTTTCACAAGCTAGTGGAATATGAGACTTTGTAAGAAAAAAAAAAGAAAAAATTTTCCGCTAACTTGTGACAAAAAATAAAAAGTTCTATGAACTCACTATGCCCATCACAAAATACCTAGGGGTGTCTTATTTCCAAAATGGGGTCATTTGTGAGGGTTTTCTACTGTCTGGGCATTGTAGAACCTCAGGAAACATGACAGGTGCTCAGAAAGTCAGAGCTGCTTCAAAAAGCGGAAATTTACATTTTTGTACCATAGTTTGTAAACACTATAACTTTTACCCAAACCATCTTTTTTTTTGCCCAAACATTTTTTTTTTACTTTATCAAAGACATGTAGAACATTAAATTTAGTGAAAAATGTATATATGGATGTCTTTTTTTTTGCAAAATTTTACAGCTGAAAGTGTAAAATTTTTGATTAATAACAAAAAAAGTAAAAATGTCAGCAGCAATGAAATACCACCAAATGAAAGCTCTATTAGTGAGAAGAAAAGGAGGTAAAATTCATTTGGGTGGTAAGTTGCATGACCGAGCAATAAACGGTGAAAGTAGTGTAGTGCAGAAGTGTAAAAAGTGGCCTGGTCATTAAGGGGGTTTCAGCTAGCGGGGTTGAAGTGGTTAATGGGGGTTATTTGCCAGAGTATTCAGGCAACTTTTAGTACTTGCGCCAGGCATGGACGTACTAGACCGGAAGTGTTGCCGTCTTCGCCTCTGTGGAGCGCACCTGATGCACTCCAACAGAGACAAGAGCCAGGGTTTCCGGTCCGTGACGTCGGGGCTCTGGTGGCACGCACAGTGCGGTTCAACGAAAAACCGCGATAGTTAAAGGAACAAGGGGCATATTGGAATATCGGTAGTGAGCAGACAGAACAAAATTATATATTATACAATAAATAGACAATTAATTATAGACAAACAAAGTGACATAATAGTATGCATATATAAAGGTATAAAGGAATTATTAAAAGAATTATTAAAAGTATATATGTATATATATATATATATATATATATATATATATATAATGCATAAGGATATACATAAAAAAATATATAAAATATATACTGTATATACTGTATATACTGTGTGTATATATATATATATATATATATATATAAACATATATATATATACACATAAATATAAATACATATTTATAGACAAGAATTGGATAAAAATAAAAACATAAAAATAAAAATGATAATAAAAAAATAATAATAATAATAGATTCCATTCATATTATGTAGTTCATGATTAAATACAATATAGTTTGTGTTTAAATAGAAAATTTGTAATGAATAAATAGTAATAGATAAATAGTAAATGGAGATGGATGATAAAATCGGTTAGGTAGTGGGAATCAGTTACCAATGAATAAATGATCATTTCCTTACGGCAGAATGGCACTCCACCTTAGGTATTTGCACCTACTGTAGTTGATAGGTCCAGATAACGGCCACAGTATATTGGTGCGAAAAAAATGCAAGGGCATAGTATATACTTAACTCAGAGGAATTGTGTTCCTGGTTTTTAATTTTGCGATATTAGTTATCTGAGTAGCACTGCATGCAGTTTTAATGGTGGAACTTTAGTAGTTAGAATACTTTAGAGATTCATTCAGCCCAAACGGGGTCAGGGTATTTAATTTGAAGATCCAAAACATTTCCTTGCGGCAGAGGGTTTGGAAGGAGCAAGGTACCCACTCCAAAGGCATGACACGGAGTGAACTAGAGTCCCCGTCGTGATGGATAGAAAAATGTCGGGAGACGCTGTGGGTGACCACTTTGCGATGGATATTCGAACGATGTTATATTACGCTCGCGTAAAGATTGTGTTGTGCAGCCTACATAATAAATATGGCATGAGCAATACAATAAATATACAACAAAAGATGTGCCACAGTTCATCTCATGCCGCAAGGAGATCGTACCCTCCAGCTTAGTAAGGGATAACACTTTGGTGTTGTGGGAAATCATAGTGCAACATTTAAACCTAGCCTTCCCACACCTAAAAGACCCTACCCTGGTTGGTTTGGCGGTGTTTCCCAAAAATGTCTCCATTTTTGTTAGCTTTTCTGTGTCGCCAATTTTGGGGCATGAGGGAGCCAAAATTTCTTTCAATGTTCTGGCTCTCCGAAATGTCAGTACAGGGGCCTGAGTGATACTTTGGCCAATGATTGGATCTTTCAGCAAGATCGCCCAATGTTTTATAAACGTGTTTTTGATTGCAAGATGTTGTGTATTATATCGAGTGATGAAATTCAAGGGAAATTGCTTGGATTTTTTTCCTAGATCTACATTGGTTATGGAAACAGGCTCTTTTTTGATCTCAAGGGTCCTTCATTTTTAGTCTTTTTGAGTCCAGTCTTTCGAAAAATGCGCCCTTTTCAGTGTTATTAAGGTATAAATTCCTTTACCTCATTGTCATTTGGTTATGTAATGCTCCTGAAGAAGGGGAATTGTTATCCCCGAAAGGTGTCGAGCCACATATGTTTAGAATATTCGTGAATATGAATATATAGCACTATATTCATAATATTCATTAATTCTCGAAGTGGCAATATTTGCAATTAAAATTTGCAATTCGAATATTTGTGCTCAACAGTACTGGCTACTTGCCTCAGCTACTATTTTGATGCTGCCACCCGCCTGATGCCACACATCTGATGCCAAGTGCTCCTTCTTATACCCACCATTGTCAATGGGTACTGTTATTGCCACCCACCTCCCCACTCTGTCACCGGGTCACTCTGTGGTCTCCTCATGCTGCTGCCACCTCACCATTTAGGTAGGTCTCCTCATGCTGCTGTTTCCACCTCCACACTCTGTTATTGTGCCACTATGTGGCCTCCTCATGCTGCTGCTGCTGCCACCTCCACACTATGTGACCTTGCCACTCTATAGTCTCATGCTGCTTTTAAATCAACACTATGTCACTGGACCACTCTGTGGCCTCTTCATGTTGCTGCTTCTGCGACCTGCACTCTATGTCACCTTGCCACTATGTGGCCTCCTCATGCTGCTGCTGCTGCCACCTTCACACTATGTCACCTTTCCGTTCTGTGGCCTCCTGATGCTGCTGCTACCATCTTCACACTATGTCACCCTGCCACTCTTTGGTCTCCTCATGCTGCCACCTCCACACTATATCACATTGCCACTCTATGGCCTCCTCATGCTGCTGCCACCTCCACACTATGTCAACTTGCCACTCTGTGGTCTTCTCATGCAGCTTCCACCCCCACATTATGTCACCTTGCCACTCTGTGGCATCCTCATGCTGCTGCCACCTCCACAGTATGTCACCTTGCCAGTCTGTGGCCTCCTCATGCTTCTGATAAATCAACACTATGTCACTGGGCTACTCTATGGTTTCCTCATGCTGCTGCCACCTCAACACTATGTAAATGGACCACTATGTGGTCTCCTCATGCTACAGCTGCCACCTTTCCACTATGTCACTGAGCCACTCTGTGGTCTCCTCATGCTGCTGCTACCTCAACACTATGTCATTGGGCCACTCTGGGGATTTCTCAAGCTGTTGTCCCACCCTCCCCACTCCATGACTGGGCCAATTTTTTTTTCCTTTTGGCCTGGTTGACATCATAGTTTTTTTTTACCCTTCTTCTGATCTGTCAGAAGGAAGGAAAAATTAGATGCACAATGGATATGCACAATGGATATTGTCTGTGTAGCAGCTGTAAGGCCTGTATGGTCCAAAACACAGAAGACATGCAAATATTCCATTCACGTGTCATCTCTGTTTTGGATTTACTCCTGTTTTTTTGTGATTTAGCAATACTGATGGATTACTGACCAAATGCTGACCGAGGGAAGGCGGATGCTTAACAAACAGGATCCATTTTTTGGGGGGGTTATTGTTCTGACTGATCAGAGGAAAGGCAAAATAATCAGTGACGTCAACACAAACTTACTGCTGACACCCTCTCCACTCTGTCAATGGGGCTCTACTTGTATACGCGTTTAATAGAACAGGTTCTGTAGACATCTATGTGGAAGCAGCTGACAACGGTATAGAAGGAGTGCACTCTTTCATGCTACAGTAGGATCTTGGGCCTCTGCATGGTTCTTTATACCTGGCACTAACATCGACCTGTAAGGCTGAGTTCTCACTTGAGTTATTTGGTCAGTTGAGGCCCCTTAACTTCCCAAATAAGCAAAGTGTGCAGTGATTCTAAGAGCGACGACTGTCATGTACGTGTCATTCTGACTCAGAGTATACTTTAACTACCACAGCAGACTCCCTATGTGTGTTACTGCAAGGCACAGTGTTCTACACCACTATACAGGCTCTCTGCAGCCAGGAAATAGCAGTTTTTTTTACGCGATTTGCTGGAAATATATTCGGATTGAATCTAATCTTTTCAGTTTGGGTTTGCTCATCCCTAACTGTAACATCACAAGGGCTGGCTATGCATTGGCTGGCTGCACGACATTGTTTGTGATTTTTAGTTCCCAGGCTTTTTACTTTCACTTTGTAACATGTGCAGTTACCATTTTAGGAAAAACTGATTTGTTGCGAATCAATGTTTTCCTTAATTTGGACTGAATTCTCCTTTGAATGTTTCTCTTCGCTCAACATTATGCACAGAAAATAGATTTTCTACTCAATTACTACTTCATTATTTACTAGAAGAGGTTTATCGACCTCTTTTTTATATGGGCCAGCACTCAGGAAAGGTCATGAATATCAGATTGGCGGAGGTCTGACTTCCAGGACCATCATCGATAAGCTGTTTGAAGAGGCTGCTGCACCAACCTGAGCTCCAGCGAGCAGTGTGGTTTCTTCACAGCTTACAGCATGGTATTGCAGTTTAATTACATTTACTTGAATGGGACTGAGCTGATCCTAGGCTATGTGACCAAAGTATTGTGATATCACTTGCCTACAAAGAGGCTAAGCACTCACTGAGTGCTGCAGCCTCTTCAAATAGCTAATTGGCGGCCATCAATATCACATTTATGAATTATATCAGTTAGGTATTTTTATTTTTGCTTTTTTGCATTTTTCCATGTTGGACCATTATTTCCTGGCCTGAACTCTGCTTATGTGACAGGACCTAATGGCATTGTAACAATTTATAATGTGGTGTGTCCCTACCCAACATCAGCTGTAATGAATTGTAGTGACAAAATACTGTCAGTCATGCAGGGACACACAGCATTATAAATCATTAAATTCTGTGAGGTCCTGTCAAAGGAGCAGAGTTCAGGCCAGGAAATAATTCTACCACACAGAGCATGTCTCCTAAAGTGAACATGCTCATCTGAAACTAGCCTACGTCTTGTTCATGGGTCATGCTCAGTATTTCAACCATGGGATTAGAAAAACAAAAGACTGTTTTTAATATTCTCATTCAATCCTTTAAGTCAAAATTCTGATATAAAAAGTTAAAAATTCTGGGATAAAATGTCAAGATTTTGGTTCAAGGAAAAAAAGCGAAACTACAGATTTTGTTACATGAGAATTCTGAGATATAAAGTCAGAAATCTAAAAAAATAATTCAGTCTTCTGACTTATTTTAATCTTGACGCTACCTCAAAATTGTCTTACAATAGTTTTTAACATTTCCGTGAAAATTTTTAGTTATTTAATTTCCTTTGTATTATAGTATACAACAATGAAAGAAAAAAGAAAAAAAGACACCAAAAATCTTCTAAATCTTTGTGTTCAATTGCCAATTAGTTTTACTCAGTCTAACTCTTCAACAAGCAAGTTCATCTCTTGCAAACTGCTGTATCACTTTATTAAAGTTTGGCTCATGTAGTATGCCAGACAAATGGTGTCCATTAAGAAGATCCTGGTCATTAAATATGCATATGGCACATAGTTACTAATTAGAGAACTGCATAAACAGTTTAGATGTTATTTCTATGCAAATATCCTTGTTGTTTTAAATCCAACTTTCTCCTTTTCCTATTCCTATTCCGCATTTCCTATTCTTTTTAGAATTAAATAAAGGGCTATGGCAAAAGAACGATTTCCTTTGTTTGCATTATTAATGCCCCATTTCAGATGCTTTATTGGGGGAAACTTTCTGGCTACTTCGTGCTTTTTGAGCTACAGTAATTTTGCTCACAGCATACAATGTTCTGAATGTCTTGGCAGGAAAATGAAGGATCTTAATAGGCTTCATCTGAAAAGTCATGGACAATTAAGTTGAATTAAGTGAGTCAAGTTGCTCACATCATGTATTTCTATTCAAAACTAGTTCCTAATTTGCAATATTAACAGTACTTAGAAATCATGTGGGTAAAATCAAGTCTCTGTGCCTTTGAGTATATTCTTTTACCTTTTAGAAATCTAAATCATGAAATGTTAGGGTTTTAAAAAAGTTTGGATTTTGGTTCTTTAAAAGGTCAAGATCACATACCGTAGCTCTGTGCACCTAAAAAGAAGAATGGTTTTCAGACACTTATAAAATAACAAATATATTTATGACAGATTACTTAATATAATTCATGTGTCACTTTTGTGTTGTTTTCTTTTATTCTCTCAGAACCAACACAATAAAAGTCAGCAGTTTTCAACAAAAATCTAGACAAAAAATGGCATGAGATTGCTACCTGTGAATGTACGCCTACAAATGGAAGAAATTACTAACTACTACTTTAGATTAGAAGTTGCTTCAGCAGATTGTCTGTATTTTTTTCAGAAATGTTTATGATTAGGTTAGGTTGTTTGTAGAGTTTGTAATTTGCTGATTGCCACCTGTTTTGGTTTGACTGAGCATGCATGTGCTCTGAAGAGAGAAAGGGGAGTAAGTTGCTGGCACGTCTGGCAGTGGCTTATGTCCCTCGCAAAGGATTTAGCATGTTGATATAAAACATGACCAATATTTTTTTCCCTGATGTGGCCAAATGAACAGTGGTCAAAAAATACTATAAAAAAAAGTAGAAACTGGTGGATTTAGTCTAATGTGGATTCCATCTCTATATTAGAAATAATTTAGACAAAAGTACCACAATTTCCAGAAGCGTGGGTTTTAAATGATTTGGTAAAAATAATGAAATGCTTGATAAAATGATATAGGCTCATTCATGGAGCCAAAGCTTTACACACACACACACACATATATATATATATGAGATTCTTTGTAATTTTTCTCCAGCAGCACATGATTACTTTGCTTTCATAGCTAATCTAAGAAACAGATCATAAACAACTAAAGAAAAAAACAAAGCGTTCACCAGAGTCTTAATATTTTGACATTAAAAAGACAAAATAGTAGATTAAAACCTCTGCATTTTCCCAAATCTCTGTATTCTGCCAGTTGACATATGGTGATTGCAATTTCTGTATAATTCACATAAAAATATAAGTTCCATATACATTTAAGTAATGGGGTGTTCACTTTTTTTATATGCTGCTTTTAAGTATTTGAAAGATATGTTGAAACACAAAATCAAAAAAATTAATAAAAGAAACACAGTAGTGGCATATGCATTAAAAACCTTCTGAAACTTTTAAGCAATGATTATGATTATACAGATAGTATGTGCCTTTTAAAGCAAAACACAGGGAGGTTGATGCCAAAGGTGAAAGAAGACATTTTTAAAAAGTGTACTCTCAAAAAAGATTGAGTGCTTCATACATAAGGATCTGGTTAGAGGTGAGCGAAAAGATTCTACACACATGAAACAAAGTTAACAGTTTATGTTATTAATTTCCAAAATATTCTAACTTTGGCAAATCCCAAACTTTTCTGATTTGTCCTGCAGAAGTCACTCAAAATGGCAGCCACTATTTTGTAGATTTGAAGACAGAGAAGAAAGCATCGAAAAGAGATAATTTATTGGAACGTTTTTTAATCAAATTTTAAAAAATTCCATCAGCATCAGGCAGTTTGTTACCACTGGCTACCATCTGTTTACCCATAGTCATAAATATCTCTGTCACTTTGACAGTAGCTGGTGGTAACAAATTCTGTCTTCGTCTTAAAGAGCTTCAAAGGTGTTGGATTCCGCCCTATAAGAGCTCAGAGTGTCATGCACAACTTTTCAGGACAATTTGGGGCACTTTTGATTTGGGTTTATATTGTTTGAGCCCAATTGAATCTGATGGTCAATTTGACTGAATCGGACCCCAAATTAGTTTTTTTGGTACCCTACTATATAATAACTGAATTTAATGTTACCATGAATAGAGATGAGAACATTTCCCCAGAGTCCTATGAATTGTACATGACATAATAATATATATGGGCGAATGAGGAAACCAAGGACAAAGAAAAATGGCAACCATAGCGGAAGCTCCCTGATCTAGCCAACTAGTTATTTCAAGATCTCTCAGTTCTGCTATAAGTAACAGGAAATTCCTTGTGGCCTCATCCTCACCTGTACGCTAAAATGATATGAGGCAGTTGTCTTACACCTAAATCTGGTTAATGTGCATAGATTGGTTAATTTAGGGAGGACATTTTGATTGGTCAGCTTTCCTTTATATGTTCAGACCTTCTGTGCCTCTTTGCTGGGTATAGAGAATGATCTGTGCTTTTGTTTCCAGATCCTTGTATCGAAGTCTAGTCTACTGGTATTATATCAGTATATCCTGAGACCTGTGGCTCTACTGACTTTCACTGTTGCTAGCATAGTATCTGTGTTTGCTGTGAATTCTGATTTCTGCTTGCTTTTGATTTGTCTTGGCTGTATTAGTAGGTTAACTCACAGAGCAGGGTTAATTCAGATGTGTTCTGCTTACTATCATTCACCATTATCATCTTCTGTCTGCTCCATTGCCAGACTTCCATCTCATTCATCCATTGTAATCATTATTTAATTCCTGCATCTATTGTTTCTATTTTTTTATTTGTATCCATTGCCTGCCAGTGTTGATATGTGCTTTATATATTTTTCTTGTGACCATCCAGTTGCTCTGCAATTCTGCCCTACTATAAGTCCTGGGAGTATCTGAGTACAAAGAGAACCTGTTATAACTTGGGAAAGATGAAGTCCAATTCTGCATAAAACAGAACATTTGGGACTATCCTCTCTTTAAAAGCCCAAATAAGAGTACAATCTCATGTGGTGGCCATGGTATAAATGAGACCTAGCAGAAAACTGCACTGGCATGCTAGTCAGTGGGGTTTTCATATTTATTGTTACAGATGATTGTGCATTGATTGAAAATGTCAATATAATTACCTGGATGTAACTCTTAATAATCAATAAACAATCAATTTGAAAAACAGACTGCATGTTAACACATCACAAACCATGTCTAGGCCGTCTAACTTATGCTCCATGAGACTGTACCCTGAGCACTATTAATCTATGATTTAGTCATAAATTGCTTACTATGCTAAAAGTGAATAAATAATTTTGACAAAGTTTTATTATTTCCTCATCCTTTTTGAGCTGGGAAAATAGTAAGAAACCAAAGAAAATGATATATATTTTTAATAATGTTTACATAAAATATTTAAAGATTGTTTAGCTTACTTTTTTTCATTTGTTATGCCCTTGGTAATTGCCTCTTACAATAAGAAGTGAATAAATGCAAGCCATTTAAAGTTGCAGAGATGAAGCAAAGTTGCAGCGAAAAGCTTCACTCCATATTTTTCTGTGAAGCTGTCTTCCTATGACAGAGCAAATGAGGAAACGTTGTTATATTGTAAATTGCAGGTAAGATACAAATGTCATAAAAGTAGTCTAATGCTGGAAACTATTGATGACTCGTGGCCTGTGAATTTAGTAATTCAGATGACAATGTGGCAAAGAAAAAAAAGACAGCAATCTTGTGAACTCATCAGCAAGCATAGGCTATGGATCTATAACAAAATGTCCCCACCGGTGAAAAGTGGTAACATCATGGAATTGCCTTAAATTAAAATCAGTTTCACTGTTTCCCTATGGAAAAAAAAAGTTACAAGCAACCTTTCAACTATTGCATATATATTTGGCTCCCTCTAGTGGTGGCTGCACTATAAGAGTAGTTTAACAAACACATGTAGCGGTTTTTGAAAAAAACTAGTCATATTTTTGCACATTGTTTTTCTACTGAGGATAATCTGCTTGAAATATACTGCATTTCATATAATTGAGCTATGCCTTTAGAAATGAATACTAACAATAAGAAATCTAACAGTGGAACATGAAAGCACTTAGAAAATGTCCATAGGAAGAGGAGGAGACAGCTTAGCTACAACAGCCATGAGAGGGAATCATTCAGCAGTTACTGAAGGACTACATTGCAGCACTTCTCTCTGCTTCAGCAAACCAATTATGATTTCAACAACCGTTTCAGCCCAACTGGTGAAAACTGGCTGTATTCACTCATAATGAAAAGCGATTCTATGACAGTGCCACTTATAGAGAGATCCTATGACAGTGACAGTTAATGAGCTCTACAGTATGAGTTGAGATGAAAAAATTGATTCTAATCTAATCAAATTCAACCTAGATTTTCAAAAAAATCATGCAAAATCCAAATCTGAATTTTTGGTGACTCAATTTGGACAAATTTTTCAAAATGGCATCAGATCACGTGACCCCAGACAATATGTGTAAACACTGGCAGGCATTTGCTACTGTGAAAGAAATTAAGTGGTTAATGAACATGAATGGTGCTAATTGTACTTAAAGAGGACCTTTCATTATGACAATGTGAACTAACTATACAGACATGGAGAGCGGCGCCCGGGGATCTCACTGCACTTACTATTATCCCTGGGCGCCGCTCCGTTCTCCTGCTATGCCCTCCGGTATCTCCAGTCACTAAGTTATGGTAGGCGGAGTCTGCCCTTGTTCTGCTGTAGCGCTGGCCAATCGCAGCGCAGAGCTCACAGCCAGGGAGGTTATTTTCTCCCAGGCTGTGAGCTCTGCAATGCGATTGGCCAGCGCTACAGCAGAACAAGGGCAGACTCCCCCTACCATAACTTAGTGACCGGAGATACCGGAGGGCATAGCAGGAGAACGGAGCGGCGCCCAGGGATAATAGTGCAGTGAGATCCCCGGACGCCGCTCTCCATGTCTGTATAGTTAGTGAAAGGTCCTCTTTAATTGTCAAGTATTCTCCATTTTTACGTTTTATACCTAAATGTCTTGGGTTTATATAACATGAGAGCATGAATTTTAAGCTGAATTAGGACATATAGTCTGTTGTTTTTTTAGTGTTCTATTTTGTAACATTACTAAGAAACTTTAGACACGGCTCATAGGGAACTACTCGGACACTGAAACACTAAGAAATATAGTGTGTGGAGGGGGGAACCCGCCGTATTGTTTAGATGTGTTGTTCCATACCATTATGCTTCTGATTGGTTGCTTTAATAAATACATGTGATTGGACTTATTACAATTGATGGCTAAAGGTGGGGGGGTTAGACCCCCAATGTACAACTTATAAAACTGACTTTACGGATGTTGCCCAGCAGAGAATACTTTAACTAGCAAAGTGCCTGGGTCTTTGATTCTTAGGTTGACCCTGGCAAATGAGTAGAACTTATTAACCAATTTGAATCCCTCAGACAAGCCAGGTGTAGTCCCCTAGTTTGGGAATTGTCCTAAATTGCCGAGACACCATCAAAAATCTAACAATTTTTCAGAAAATAAATAAATAAAATAATTCTACAGAGCAGTTTGTTTTTAAAGAAGGTGTATGTTACCACTGGATACCATCCATTTACCCATTACTATAGTAGACAAAGGAGGGATCAGCAAACCAGGACTTCCACTCGTTGGCCCCGTGACTAGACTACCCATTCAGAAAATCCAAAATGTATGATCAGATAACAGCATTGCAGACTCCAAATCTTGCTCCAAACCATTTATAACAGGTATATCCACCACAAAATAATTTTTTGTGGTGAATGCATATGCTGTTATAAATAGTTTGGAGTAAGATTTGGAGACTGCAATGCTGTGATCTGTTCATACATTTTTTACCCAGAGCTTATATGTCACTATAAAATTACTAATGCTGGTTTGGCATTAAAGGGCTTCTGCCAGCAGCTTTTTCCCTATGACACTGGTTGACCTGCTACATGTGCGCTTGGCAGCTGAAGGGATCTGTGTTGGTCCCATGTTCATATGCACCCTCATTGCTGAGAAAAATTAAGATTTAACAAATGCAAAAGAGCTTCTAGGAGCAATGGGGGCATTGCTGCTACACGAGAGACTCTGCTCTCTCTGCAACTAATCAATACACCTATAGACATAAAGTTATTGTCACGGAGCGCCAAAGGCGCACTCGGTCTCCCATCAGCCGCAGACCTGCTGCTTAGCTTTGGGAGGAAGGATCTGTGTTTGGCCTCGTTCCTAGGGCGGCTTTGCTAGCTGGGAGGCTCCCTACTCCTAGGTCTGCCTTGAACGCTGAGCTGATCACTCGGTGCTCGACTTGTCTGTTTGTCGGTCATGTGACGCTGGCCACGTTACATGACCCTCAGACCCCACTATAAATACAGGCAGACTGCTGACCACAGGTCAGGTTCCTGGCTATTTGTTGGACTAATGAATACTCACTTGATCCTGTTCCCTGACGATCCTTTGCCTGCTCTCCTGTACTGCGCATCCCTCCTGGTATTGTGACCTTGGCTCCTACCTGACTACTCTTTGCAGACTCCTCTGGTACATCTCTACTCTCCTGGTATTTGACCCCGGCTTCTCCTGACCATTCTTTGCTTAACCCTTTGTACTGCGTAGCTCTCTTGGTACTGACCCGGTCCGTTCACATTCCGTATTTTGTCTTGTCTGTCTTCCCTGCACATATCCTAAGTAAAGGACTGTCGTCCAGTTGTCCCCTGTCATCAGGACTTGTGAGGCAAGTAGGCAGGGCCAGGGGTGAGGGTGGAGCGCAGTGGTCACTATCCTTCCCCCTGTGTGTGTGTGTGGACGTGACCGTTACAGTTCTAGTACATGCGTGGAGCATAAACCACGGTACACCAAAAAAGTAACCACGCATTAGTAAATAATAGAAAATATACACTCTTTATTTATTGCAAACATCACATATTATAATAACATCAATGCAGTTAAAAGCAGATCCTAAGCAGCAGCACATGGTAGGTAGAGATGTCACGAACATGAAATTTTCCGTTCGCGAACACAAATTTTTGCAAATGTTCGCGAACCGGGCAAACCGCCATTGACTTCAATAGGCAGGGAAATTTTAAAACCCACAGGGACTCTTTCTAGCCACAGTAGTGATGGAAAAGTTGTTTCAAGGGGACTAACACCTGGACTGTGGCATGCCAGAGGGGGATCCATGGCAAAACTCCCATGGAAAATTACATAGTTGACGCAGAGTTGGGTTTTAATCCATAAAGGGCATAAATCACCTAACAATCCGATTTTTTTTTTAACAACATGGTTTAAAACATCCAGTGTGTGTATACGATCAGGTATGATGTTGTATTAATCAGGTAGTGTAAGGGTTACGTCCGCTTCACAGACATTGACAGACCAAACTCCCCTTTTAATGCACCGCAAACAACCGCAAACAGTCCATTTGCCCAACCTCAAACTCCCCATTTGCGCAAGGTTGGATACCAAGCTAGCCATGTCCCGTTGATGTCATTGAAGGTTTCTTCCTCCACCCAGCCACGTACAACACCAAGAGTCCCCAAAAGGTGAATTGAATAGATTTTTCGAACGGGGATATGGTTAAAAAAACGCTGGCTCCCTCCTTTTTGTTTGAATCCACGGTCACTGCGTCTGCGCTGTGCAATTTACTGTCACACCCGATATGAGTGGTATTTTCTGTAGTACTATTCTCATCAGTTTAATCCCTGTTATGTCCCCAATCTGGGGTCCATTTATTGACTTGATTTTTCGAACGGGGAGATGGTTAAAATAACGCTGGCTCCCTCACCTTTGTTTTAATCCACGATCACTGCGTCTGCGCCGTGCAATTTACTGTCACACCTGATACGAGTGGTATTTTCTGTAGTTCTCTTCTCATCAGTTTAGGTCGGGTACCTTCGACTGCCTTCACAGTGAAAAAGCAGCTTGGTCGGTCCTCTTACTCCCAAGTTGGGGCACTGCGCGTGCACGGAGCAATGTGCTAAGACACCCTGACCCTATATGAGTGGTGTCTTAACTAGTACTATTCCTATCAGTTTAAAGTTTAAACGTGTGTCGAATTGATTAACCATTGTCGAATTAAAGAACCATTATGACATCCTGAAATAATTTTGTTCTGAGCTCTGTACTTGCTTTGCATTGGAATTGATGGGGATTTTTAAAATAGTCTGCATTATTTCTAATAAACTATTAAGAGACTTTATTATGATTTTTTTTATTTTGTGTATTAAAAACCCATACAACTTTAAAAAAAAGAAAGAAAATTAATGTTTTTTCTATGAAAAATTATCCAGCCGATCGCTTTTAGTCTGATCAAAATGATGCAACGGCCTTATCATCTCGGGTGTGGCAACATTGCCAACACACTCATAGAGGTGATGATCGCTTCATTGTGATACGCAAGCACCTTCACCACAACAAGGTACCGACCACGAAGGGGAATTGACACATGTATGTGCCTTTTTTTGTTTTGTTTTTGCAGCCACAGTGCAGCACCAGAGGCCAGAAAAATTAGGCATGTACATATGCCTGAAAAATTTGGTATTGTTGGAGCCGCTGCTGTAGCAGGGCAGGCCAGAAGTTCTATTGCAAACTGGGATAGCTCAGGCCCCAGGTCAAGCCTGCACAACCAGTAGTCAAGGGGTTCATCGCTCCTCAGTGTCGATATCTGCAGTTAAGGCGAGTTAGTCTGCTACCTGTCGGTTCTCTAAGGCTGGATCCCGAAGGGCTGTGGCGATGCGTAGGACTGAAAAAGCTCTGAATGTCCTCCATCAACAACACATCTGTAAAGTGTCCTTGCCGCCGTGGTAGGGGGAGGATTACTTTCACCTCTTCCCCAGTTAGATTCCCGTTGTGCTGTGACATCCCTCTTATAAGCTGTGTAAAGCATATTTTTTAGTTTGGTTTTGAACTGCTGCATCCTTTCTGACTTCCAGGAAATTTGGTAACATATCCCACCACTTATGCTTATACCGGGGGTCTTGTAGCATGGCCACCCAGTACAGGTCGTTCTCCTTCATCCTTTTTATACGAGGGTCCCTCAACAGACATGACAGCATGAAAGACCCCATTTGCACAAGGTTGGATGCCGAGCTTCTCATTTCCCATTCCTGCTCCTCACTGATGTCATTGACGGTCTGTTCTTACCCCCAGCAACGTACAACACCACGGGTCCCAGATAGATGACAACAAAGAGCACCCTGGGATGCCTGCTGTGGTTGGTATTCCTCCTCCTCAAAGCCACATTCCTCTTCTGACTCCTTTTCCTCTTACTCCTCTTGCAGTGTTACAGCAGGTCCGGCAAGCGATAATGACAAGGCTGTTTCTGGTGGTGATGGTGACCACAACTCTTCCTCTTCACGCTCATCTACAGCCTGATCCAGCACTCTTCGCAGAGCACGCTCCAGGAAGAAAACAAATTAGATGAGGTCGCTGATGGTGCCTTCGGTGCGACTGACTAGGTTTGTCACCTCCTCAAAAGGACGCATGAGCCTACAAGCATTGCGCATGAGCGTCCAGTAACGTGGCAAAAAAATTCCCAGCTCCGCAGAGGCTGTCCTAGCACCCCGGTCATACAAATACTCGTTGACGGCTTTTTCTTGTTGGAGCAGGCGGTCGAACATTAGGAGTGTTGAATTCCAACGTGTCGGGCTGTCGCAAATCAAGCGCCTCACTGGCATGTTGTTTCAGCGCTGAATCTCTGAAAAGTGCGCCATGGCCGTGTAGGAACGCCTGAAAGGGCCACACACCTTCCTGGCCTGCTTGAGTACGTCTTGTAAGCCTGGGTACTTAGACACAAAGCGTTGTACGATGAGATTCAACACATGTGCCATGCACGGCACATATGACAACTGCCCAAATTCAATGCCGCCAACAAATTGCTTCCATTGTCACACACCACTTTGCCGATCGCCAGTTGGTGCGGGGTCAGTTACTGATCCACCTGTGCGTTCAGGGCGGACAGGAGTGCTGGTCCGGTGTGGCTCTCTGCTTTCAAGCAAGTCAACCCCAAGACAGCGTGACACTGTCGTATCCGGGATGTGGAAAAGCCCCTGGGGAGCTGGGGGGATTCAGTTGATGTGCAGCCAGACGCCGCAGCAGAAGAGGACTCAGCCGAGGAGGTTATCGAAGAGGATGGAGTAGAGGAGGTGGCAGTAGGCCTGCCTGCAAGTCATGGCGATGTCACCAACACCGCTGCAGAGCCACGCATTCCATGCTTGGCAGCCGTCAGCAGGTTGACCCAATGCGCAGTGTACGTGATATACCTTCCCTGACTGTGCTTTGCAGACCAGAGTAGAGGTTTGGGATTGCCTCTTTTGAAAAAAAAAATTGTCCGGGTACCTTTCACTGTGGTGTCCCAATAGCGACAAATTTTTTGAAGGCCTCAGACTCCACCAGCTGGTATGGTAAAAGTTGGCGGGCTAAGAGTTCCATCAAGCCAGCTGTCAGACACCGGGCAAGGGGGTGGCTCTGTGACATTGGCTTCTTACGCTCAAACATTTCCTTTACAGACACCTGTCTGTGGGCAGATGAGATGGAACTGCTGAAGGTGAGAGGTGGAGTGGCGGGTGGTTGAGAGGGGGCAAGGAGGACAGCAGTGGTTGACGTGGCTGAAGATGCTGGACCAGGAGGAGGATGGTGGCTTTGAGTTTGTGTGCTGCTTGTACTCATGTGTTGATCCCATTGGCGTTTGTGATGTGAGATCATGTGCCTTCGCAAAACAGTTGTACCGAGGTGGGTGTTGGACTTCCCACGACTCAGTTTCTTTTGGCACAGGTTGCAAATGGCATTGCTGTTATCAGAGGCAGATACACAAAAAAATGCCACACTGCTGAGCTTTGCAATGACGGCATTCTGGTGATGGCAACAGCATGCATTGATTGGCGTGCTGTCTGGCTGACCCCGGGTGCCGATACATGCTGTCTGACTGTGCTACTAGCTCCTTGCGACGACCTCCCCCTGCTTCCAACTCGTCTCCTCCTTCTCTCTGTCTCCCCTTCAGAACTTTCCCCCTCTTCTTCTTCTCTTCGAGCAGGCACCCACGTGGCATCCACAGACACATCATCATCATCAACCGCTTCACTTGTATCTGACACCTCAGCAAAGGAAACAGCAGCAGGTACAACATCATCATTATCATCACACTGTACGTCCATGTGTGTAATGCTGCCTGACTGAGAGATATCCCTGTTATCTACATCCTCTGGCAATAATGGTTGCACATCACTAATTTCATCCAACTGATGTGTAAATAACTCCTCTGAGGGATCAAGTGAAGCGGCTGTGGTGGTAGTGATGGCGGCGGGCGGGAGAGTGGTAACTTTATAGCAGGTGACCAAAGCTGAGCTGGAGGAGGATGGTGCGTCAAGGTTCTTAGCGGAAGCTGTTGAAGATTGGGCGTCCTGTGTAAGCCAGTCAACAATTTTCTATGAATTTTTTGGGTTCAGGGTACGTGGCCTCTGAACACTGGGCAGTATTCCAGGGCCAGTGGAAATCACAGCACCACAACCACGACAGCCCCTGCAGAGTGGCCTGCCTCTGCCTGTCATTTTTTTTTTAGATAAGTGGTACTATGCGTGCAAGGTACTGTGCCACCCTATATAAGTGGTGGGCAGTGGGCACAGTACAGTCTGTGTGGGCCTGATACACACTGGCTTGCAACTGCGATTATATCACAGAGAAATAATATAAATTGAATATTTTTTTATCTGCAAGGTATTATTTGTGACACCCTGTATGGATGGTGTGCACAGTACTGTCTGTGGGCCACACAGTCACTCACTGGCTTGCGAATGCGATTATATCACAGATAAATAATATAAATTGAATTATTTTATCTGCAAGGTATTGTCTGTGACACCCTGTATGGATGGTGTGCACACAGTACTGTCTGTGGGCCAGACAGTCACTCACTGGCTTGTAACTGCAACTATATCACAGATAAATAATATAAATTGAATTTTTTTTATCTGCAAGGTATTGTCTGTGAAACCCTGTATGAATGGTGTGCACACAGTACTGTCTGTGGGCCACACAGTCACTCACTGGCTTGAAAATGCGATTATATCACAGAGAAATAATATAAATTGAATTATTTTTATCTGCAAGGTATTGTCTGTGACACCCTGTATGAATGGTGTGCACACAGTACTGTCTGTGACTGAGCCTGCAGCCTCTCACACACGGGCAGGCAACGGTGTTTTTAAATCAGAGTGAAAATGGAGCTGGACCCTCCATGTTAGAGTAGGTCCCACCTGATAAGAAGCTACCTTGGCATCTGGTAGGTGGGCCCAACATATTTTTGATCAATAATATGCGCTAAGAGCTTCTTCACTGCATTTGCAGTAAATATTGGCGTCATGTATTTGACCCTGTGCACACATTCACCTGTATACTCAGTCTTAGTGCATTTAGTGGTGTGCTGCTACTTTATTTGTTTGCTGTATTATTGCTGGGTAACTTGCACCTGCGATTTGTCTCAGGAGGTGCTGTTCCATTTTTTTGCTTATATGTATATTATAGAGGACCAGGCATCCTCTTTGGAACTTAGCACTCCTCGCCCATCCCCCAGCCCTTGGTGTTTTTAAATCAGAGTGAAAATGGAGCTGGACCCTCCATGTTAGAGTAGGTCCCACCTGATAAGAAGCTACCTTGTCGTCTGGTAGGTGGGCCCGACATATTTTTAATCAATAATATGCGCTAAGAGCTTCTTCACTGCATTTGCAGTAAATATTGGCGTCATGTATTTGACCCTGTTCACGCATTCACCTGTATACTCAGTCTTCGTGCATTTAGTGGTGTGCTGCTACTTTATTTGTTTGCTATATATATATACATATATATATATATATAAAGCAGACTGATGTACTATCCCTAAAAAGGGCTTTTTGGGGTACTGTAAGGACAGCGTCCTGACAGCAGATGAGTCTGTGAACACAGAACAATGCCCTAGCTAACGCTTTCACTATTGAATCAGCGGCAGCTACACTGTCCCTCCTCTCACTGTGAATGCAGCTTCAGAATGAATCTAAAATGGATGCTGTCCAGGAGGTGGGAGGGTCTGGGAGGGAGGGTCTGCTGCTAATTGGCTGGAATGTGTCTGCTGACTGTGAGGTACAGGGTCAAAGTTTGCTCAATGATGATGTATAGGGGGCGGACCGAACATCGCATATGTTTGCCTGCCGCGGCGAACGCGAAGAAGTTATGTTCGCCAGGAACTGTTCGCCGCCAAATACTTCGGGACATCACTAATGGTAGGTCATGCACCAAAACAGCAGTACATACATATAACTACTATCATTGTAGCTCCACACAACCAACCAAAAGTATCTCAATAGAACTAAGGTCCATTAGACAATGTCCAATACAGTAAGACTGCAAAAATGCAAAGTGCAAGGTGGATAAAACATCAGACAAAGTGTATAGTACCGACCGCGAGATGGTGCAGCCTCCAATGACTCCCATTGCCCAATGGCTTCTCTCTGCAACTAGAGCGCCCTCTGCACTTTGACAGGTCCAGGCAGTAAGAAAATAATCACATGTGGTCCTGTCAATCAAAGGGAAGAGAGTTCAGCAGTTACTGATAAAGCAGATCCTTTAGGTGTAATAGCAACACCCCCATTGCTCCTAGAGGCTCATTTGCATATATTAAACCATTATTTTTCTCAGCAATGCGGCCACATATGAACATGGGACCAACACAGATCCCTTTCGGCTGCCAAGAGCACATGCAACAGGTCAGCCAGTGTTATAGGTGCAAGTCTGCTGAAATGAGTTAGTGACCTTGAAATGAGACCCCATAATGTCATCCACATTATTTCAGGGTGAATTGGAACACTTTATTCAGACCCAAATGGAATCAATCGACCGATTCAGCCAAATCAAAGCTGAATAACATTTCAAGAAATCAAATCTAATACAAAGCTAATAACATATAGCTTTACCAAGGCTCCTAATTTTAAAATAGATTATCTATTTAAGAAGGGTTTATCATGTTTGCGTGAAGAAAGCATTTACTGGAGATTTCTACTTTACTTTCATTCCAGAGGTGATTCATTTAAATTGTGTGCTGAATTAAATTGTAATTGTAGAGAAGACATGCATTTCAAAAACAGTGATGAATCCTTTTTTTGGCAGTAAAAATTCTACCCTTCACAGCCAAACTGTCTGAAGCCACAGGGAACTGTGATCACTTTGTATAATTTACCTGTATGCGCGGGTAGACCCATTCTCTCGTAACCCGTTATATTTTATTCCAACTGAAGTTGTAGCTACCAAACTCATCAAGTCGAGACAGGCGTATCTTAAATGCGGTGTCTTAATGATGGCGTAATTAATTAAGTTCATTAGTGAAGGATCACATCCCAATTTCAAACAAGTCTTAGGCATAGCTAAGCACCTTTTAATTCTAAATTGTTCAAGTCTGGGATCATGCCGAAAAAATAGCCTCTGAAAATGTTTTCATTTGCAAATGTATTATTTATTAAATCTGAATTATGTGCTTTTTTTTCTTTATGACATTTTATTGTATTCCTTTTTAATCTTATTGTTCACCTGCAAATTTGCATGCCATTTTGCACCTGGCTGTCCACATTTGCAGATGTAACATCTGTTCCGGCAAAATTGCTATTAAACAATCAATTTACAACTGTTGCGTCTGATTTCATGGCAGGTTTAAGCCTCACACAGCAGTGAATCATGGATGAGCACTGTCCCACATGTACTTACTGAATTTAAAGTGTATATCAGTGGTTTTGCCTACAGTCCACGGTGACACACTAAAGAATCATGCCCTATTTTTGTCCAACGCACACGCAGCGAATGCGCCCACCTCCTCATCATTGTACCCCTCAGATGCAGAGGCATCTGAAAGTAAAAACATAGTGTAAACACAACAATAAATTAAATGATACATAAATCCTCCATTTGCTTGCGACGGGTTGGCCGCCACCATCTTGATTGAAGATGTGGAGCGAAATCTCACACTGCCCGAAATGACATTATCACGCCGGTCCGCGTGATGGCGTCATACATCAAAGTTCATGAGATTTTGTGCGAGACATTCAATCAAGCTAGTGGTGACTGGCCCATTCCGAGAAAATATAGGAAGTAAGTATGATTCGGCTTCACAGCAAATCGAATTTATCCTGAAATTTAGATCGAATTCCACTTCGTCGAGTTCAATTGGCTCAACAATAATCTTCACGGATGAGCCACTGACCATCTTGGCACGAATGTCATCACGGATTAGGAAGTGTGAAAGAAGGCTTATAGATCTATTTTCTAGGAAAATACGCTCATAATATGGCATCCAATGGAGAGTACTATACATTTTTATTGTTAAGATTCCATGTAAATCTTAGGGCCCCTTTAAACTGTCCGATGTTTGGGCCAATTAACGGATGCTTATTAGCGATAATGGTCCCAATTAAAAGGTGCCGCCAGTAATATGATCATGATGTCACCTAAATTATGGTTCTGGGAAACAGATTGTGCTGTCTAAACAGTTCTCTGCTGCCCAGAAACAATGCACTTGTATAAGAACGAGTGATGGCATCAGTGATTGCTCGTCCTGATACTGTGGAGGTTTTTTGCTGCATGTAAATGCAGCATTGTCCTCCACTGATGAGCAGGTGATTATCAGGAAGGAACACTCAATTCCTGACAATCGCCTGCTCCATTGTATAGTGTAAAGGGGCCCGTACAAAAGAACTTCTGTAAGCCACGGAAAACAGCAGAATATCAAGGTAAATTAGGACCTCTTAGACCGCTTTGGGTGTCATATTTATAGATCTCTACTACAGTTATCTCATGCAGTTGCAAAATAGTTTTTGAGCCCAAATCCTGAAGTGGATTGAAATTGCATGTTTAGATTTGTCTCAAAAAGCTCCATCAAAAATGTAAATAATATATCTCTAAAAATGTAATTATGGGAAAATGATAACTATAAAAATTCTGTAGTCTATGAATATCTTGTGTTCAGAACTTGACTTAAAATTTACTAATCACAAATTTCAAATTAATTTCTCGCTAATGCCATCAAAAAGTGGAGCACCCATGCTAAACATACCGGTTTTGAAGCATGCCCTTTTGCACCAAAATTTGCCACTACTGTCACTTTTGATAAATGAGTGGAAAAGGGGACATGGATAGCTATGTTAGCAAATTTTAATCCAGATTTACCATTGCAATTTTTGTAAAAAGTTGCAAAAAAAATGCTAAATCACTTCACAAGGGGGTGATGTAAACGAGGGGGAGTAGTATTTCTAGACAAAAGTCTAAGGTTTAAAGTAGAGGTGCGTCAATGGATTTTAAACAAATAGGATTCATTATGTATTTTGACAAACAGGAGGTAGAGGAAGAAGGTGAAGGATCACATAGCACTAGCAGGAAGTTGGGATAGAGGGCCGGCCCTGATTGTCTCAGAGGCTGACAGCCTGATCAGGGGACAATATTCAGCCAGGTCCTTCTGCTGAGACCGAGTCAGACACAATTCTGTTCACATTTGTGGATATGATAGGATGTGTTGTTGTCACAGATCAGTGAATGTGAACCCACTGTGCCACTAGGGAGGGGTGTGTCTAAGTAACTACCTGGTCTTCACTAGAGCCTCTGGTGGTGAGGATAGGCTTGAGCCGTTAGGGTAATTGCCACGGGCTACTCCAGAGTATTAACCAAGTCAGTGGCAGCTGGTCCAGGCAGACTAGAGGATACCTGGGTAGGTACTGCAAGTACAAGCGTAGTCAGGTGGCAGAGGAGTTTCCAAGATCGACAATGCAGGACCAAAGGATAAGGCAGAGACAAAGTCAGACAGGCAGAGGATCAGGGAAGGTGGCATAGGAACAGCTCAGGCAACCTGGGTCGGCAAGATGAGAGATGATCAAACAGGCAGGGATCAGACGATAGGCAAAGTCAACAAACAAAGTACAAGTCAGTGGTGGAGCACCAGTGGTTGTCAGGCTCTTTAGCAAAAGACAAGGACCTTGAGGACACTGAGGCATCTGGGAAAAGGGTTGAACCACTTAAATACCTGCAGGAGAGCCAGGGTTGGTCAGCAAGGTCACCTGACCTAACCCAGCCCGCCCAGGGAGTGATGCGTGCCGCCCCTAGAGCAGATATATAGAAATGCGCAGCACTCACCAGTTAAATAAACAGAATCCAGTTACTTTATTTGTACCAGGAACATACAGACAGCGACGTTTCTACCATCTGGTTGAAACGTCGCTGTCTGTATGCTGCTGGTACAAATAAAGTAACCGGATTCTGTTAATTTAACTGGCGAGTGCTGCGGATTTTTATATATTTGTTCTTAGACGGGACGCCCAGCCAGGATCTCCAGCCGCGAGCACCATCATCACTATTCTCATTACTGGTATGTTTTTCCCAAATTGGGGTCTGTAGTGCTGTTTACCCTACATTGAGCCCCTAGAGCAGGGTAACATGACACCAGCCGAACTCAGGCTGTGTCCAGGGCTGAATAGAAGCTGTGGGGTGGAATCTTCAGAAGCAATATCACTTATACAAACAGAGTGTCCCGGAATGCAGCGGTAATTGGGGGAAGAGCGGCGCACCGCAGCGGCGGTAACAGTTGTATATGTCAATTGCAGACACAAGCCAGTTACGAGGAACACTAGAAAGACACTATTGAGGTAAAATTGTAGACATAATTTGGTAGATGTTAGAGTTTTATCTAGGAATGTGCATTGAGTGTAAATGAATGACTGGTCATTGTCTCAGTAGTTTCATACAGCTAGCAAGTCCTGCACTACAGAATCCTGCAAGAAACTCCTATTTTTGTATGATCAACTAGACAGATTTTTTTTTGTATAAAAACATTTCTATAGTTTATAGACTTATTACCAACACTCCACTTCTATTTAAAAATGATGGTTTGTAATTGGGTATTTCAGTACAAGATACCTGTGTTATTCAACGCGTTGTATATTATTACAAGACAAAATTCAATGTTATAGCAAATGCAATACTGCAATAACACCATTATTATCGTATTTTTGGCTTTATAAAAATATACTCCCCCCCCCCCAAAAGTGGTGGGAAATGGCAGTGCATCTTATAAAGCGAATGGTGCGCTGACACTGATCCATCGCCAGTCGCTATGCTGCACAGCGCGGTCTGCGATGTATCAGTGGGGAGGGAGGAGGGGCTGGAGGCCGGCAACTGATGTTGCGATTGTGGCGGGCGCCTGTGCAGTCACTGTACTCTATTACACCGAGCCCTGCGCACAGTAGTCTTTATATGTAAAGTGTAGTCATTTAATCCTTAACCAGTGGGTTAGCTTTGTTAAAGTAGCGCAATCCTCTGTAGTAGTACTCACTATCAAACTACTGTAGCAGGCCAGCCGGCAGCGTAACGTCGCTCACTCCGTCACGCTCCTGCTCCGCCTGCTTCATTAATAAAGTAGGAGGAGCAGGCGCGTGATGGAGTGAGTGACGTTATGCTGTCGGCATAAGATGCTATATATGTGTCATCTACAGATCCTCCCACAACAATGTGATCCACAGATGCCCCCATAACAGTGCGTCATCCACAGATGCCCCCATAACAGTGTGTCATCCACAGATGCCCCCATAACAGTGTGTCATCCACATATGCCCCCATAACAGTGTGTCATCCACAGATGCCCCATAACAGTGCGTCATCCACAGATCCCCATAAAAGTGTCATCCACAGATCCCTCATAATAGTGTAATCCACAGACCACCATTAGTTCAAAACCCACCAAATGTACACCTTTTGGTTCAAATTTTTTTTTTCTTATTTTCCCCCTCAAAAACCTAGGTGCATCTTAATATCGGGTGTGTCTTATAAAGCGAAAAATACGGTATACTCATGTTAATAAATCTGTTGTATATTACTGCAAGATACAGCTAATTGTTATAGCAAAAGCATTTTACAGCTATAACGCCACTATTATACCTATGTTATTTAACACGTTCTATATTACTGAAAGATACTGTTTAGTGTTATAGCAAAGGCAGTATGGCAATAACACTATTATACCCATGTTGTTAAACACGTTGTAGATTACTGCAAGATACCATTCAGTGTTATAGTAAACCCATTAAAGTGCAATAATGCTATTATTATACCAGTGTTATTGGACATGTATATTACTGCAATATACACTCACCTAAAGAATTATTAGGAACACCATACTAATACGGTGTTGGACCCCATTTTGCCTTCAGAACTGCCTTAATTCTACGTGGCATTGATTCAACAAGGTGCTGATAGCATTCTTTAGAAATGTTGGCCCATATTGATAGGATAGCATCTTGCAGTTGATGGAGATTTGAGGGATGCACATCCAGGGCACAAAGCGCCCGTTCCACCACATCCCAAAGATGCTCTATTGGGTTGAGATCTGGTGACTGGGGGGGCCATTTAAGTACACTGAACTCATTGTCATGTTCAAGAAACCAATTTGAAATGATTCGAGCTTTGTGACATGGGGCATTATCCTGCTGGAAGTAGCCATCAGAGGATGGGTACATGGTGGTCATGAAGGGATGGACATGGTCAGGAACAATGCTCAGGTAGCCTGTGGCATTTAAACGATGGCCAATTGGCACTAAGCGGCCTAAAGTGTGCCCAGAAGACATCCCCCACACCATTACACCACCACCACCACCAGCCTGCACAGTGGTAACAAGGCATGATGGATACATGTTCTCATTCTGTTTACGCCAAATTCGGACTCTACCATTTGAGTGTCTCAACAAAAATCGAGACTCATCAGACCAGGCAACATTTTTCCAGTCTTCAACAGTCCAATTTTGGTGAGCTTGTGCAAATTGTAGCCTCTTTTTCCTATTTGTAGTGGAGATGAGTGGTACCCGGTGGGGTCTTCTGCTGTTGTAGCCCATCCGCCTCAAGTTGTTGCGTGTTATGGCTTCACAAATGCTTTGCTGCATACCTCAGTTGTAACGAGTGGTTATTTCAGTCAACGTTGCTCTTCTATCAGCTTGAATCAGTCGGCCCATTCTCCTCTGACCTCTAGTATCAACAAGGCATTTTCGCCCACAGGACTGCCGCATAGTGGATGTTTTTTTCCTTTTCACACCATTCTCTGTAAACGCTAGAAATGGTTGTGCGTGAAAATCCCAGTAACTGAGCAGATTGTGAAATACTCAGACCGACCCGTCTGGCACCAACAACCATGCCACACTCAAAATTGCTTAAATCACTTTTCTTTCCCATTCTGACATTCAGTTTGGAGTTCAGGAGATTGTCTTGACCAGGACCACAACCCTACATGCATTGAAGCAACTGCCATTTGATTGGTTGACTAGATAATCACATTAATGAGAAATAGAACAGGTGTTCCTAATAATTCTTTAGGTGAGTGTATGTTTCAGTGTTACAGCAAAAACAATACTGAAATAATGCCATTATCATACCCACTGGTGTGAAAGCTTAATTCCCACCCGGCCAAGTTGCTGGTGGTCAGTTGCTGCTTTACCACTTAGTGCATTCTGATGTCTTTAGGGAACGGATGGCACGTGCTTAGTCTCGCTGGAAGATACCTAATCATCATTTTTCTCCAAAAAAAGCCATCCTTTTCTTGCATTTTCATGTGTTGGAGAATATGGGCTCCTCTTTGCAATTCTTGCCGTCCGGCAAGGTGCATGCAATTGTGGCCACCTAGAGCAGCTGTTACAATAGGGACAGTACATGCGTCAAAAACACAATACAAACTAAAGGGTGCTTCCCATGCAGTGGCGTCACCGGGGGGGGGGGGGGGGGCAGAGGGGGCCATGTGCCCCCCCAACTAAAATGCCCCCCACAAGTGAGCCGCCGCAGTCGGGCACAGGGAGATGAGCACTTCTATTGCGCTCATCTCCATAGTCATCTGCCGGCCTGTGCTGCGGCTGTGCAGGGGAGGGAGAGTCGTGTCCCTTCCTCTTCCTCTGATAGGCTCCCGGCCTAGTGCCTGCAGCCTATCAGAGGCCGTCATCGCGCCACCTAAGCCATACAGCGTGGGACATTACTGGCACATTGGGGGGGCTTATTACTGGTACATTGGGGGCGGCTTATTACTGGCACATTGGGGGGGCGGCTTATTACTGGCACATTGGGGGAACGGCTTATTACTGGCACATTGGGGGCGGCTTATTACTGGCACATTGGGGGGGCGGCTTATTACTGGCACATTGGGGGGGCGGCTTATTACTGGCACATTGGGGGGTCTTATTACTGGCACATTGGGGGGCTTATTACTGGCACATTGGGGGGGCGGCTTATTACTGGCACATGGGGGCGGCTTATTACTGGCACGTGATGGGGGGCTTATTACTGGCACGTGATGGGGGGATTATTACTGGCACGTGATGGGGGCTTATTACTGGCACGTGATGGGGGGCCTTATTAGTGGCATGTGATGGGGGGCTTATCAGTGGCATGTGATGGGGCTTATTTCTGGCACATGATGGGGTCTGTTGTTACTGGCACGTGATGGGGGCTCTTGTTACTGGCGCGTGATGGGGGCTCTTGTTACTGGCACGTGATGGGGGCTCTTGTTACTGGCACGTGATGGGGGCTCTTGTTACTGGCACGTGATGGGGACACTTGTTACTGGCACGTTATTAGTGGGCACTATAGGGGCATCTACTGAGGCAACAAAGAAGGGGTATTTTATATGGGGGGCTCTGTACAGTAGCATTTTATAGTGGGACACATTATGGTGGGTACTATGGGGAAGGGGGGAGAGGAGTACTATGGAGTCATCTACGGGGGCACTAAGAAGGGGTAATTTATTCTTGCAAATTATGGGGGACACTGAGGGCATCTACTGGGGCACTATATATGGGACATTTTATACTGGTACATTATGGAGGGCACTAGGAGGAAGGGGGGAGAGGAGCACTATGGGGGCATTTACTGGGGGCACTATATAGGGGTATTTTATACTGGCACATTATGGGGGACATTAGCTCAACTTGGGGCATTACAAGGGGGTATTTTTTGCACTGTAACATTAAAAGGAGAATTATTTCTACGGGGGGGGTGCATTATGGTGGGCTTTATTACTCCCCCATGGTATGACCCCCTAGTAGCAGCACCAGCCTCTCCCTGCTCTGCTATTCCTCTGCCCCTTCTCCAAATCCTTATTATGAAATCTTTCTCATTAGGATGAAACACAACATCAGCTCCGCCAAGCCCCCGGCTAATGTAGTGAAGTGGCGTCCGAGATCCCCAAGGGCCAAGCCAAGTAATTGTAAGTTTTCATGTGAAATATGTTTATGTTATACACATATAGCATACACTGTGCCACACAATGTACAGTATATCGCTACACTGTGCCACACAATATACAGTACACCTCTACATTGCGCCACACAATATACAGTATACCTCTACCCTGTGCCACACAATGTACAGTATTACGCTACACTGTGCCACACAATGTACAGTATACCGCTGCACTGTGCCACACAATATACAGTATACCTCTACACTGTGTAGTCTGTTCTATAAGCACCCTTGTTCTGTGGCAGCGGACAGAAAATAATCTGGAAGTGCCCCTCCCGAGACCAGGATATGGATCCGCAACTGGACCGCTCACAGGAGTGTACATTTCTTCTAAACTGTAGTCCGTATCCTCTGACCTGCAGAAATCAGCACTCGCTCAGTAACAACTAACAGGCAGTACCTGAAGGCTGTAGCCTGGCCCTGTTACCGAAGCTAGCCGAGTGGTGTAAGGTTAAGGCACTAGTAGAGATGAGCGGCCGCTGAATCAGGATTTAAAGTTAAAGTTACTGCAGGATATGGATTACAATTTAGAAATGTCAGATGTACACTCCTGTGAGTGGTGGGGAGGGAGATCTGTGGATGACACTGTTATAGAGAGGGGGATCTGTGGATGACACTGTTATAGAGGGGGAAATGGGGATGAAACTGTCATGGGGTGGATCTGTGGATGACACATATAGCAGAAGATGCTATATACGGTATGTGTCATCCACAGATTTCCCCCCCCCCCCATAGCAGTGTCATTCACAGATCCCCCCCATAGCAGTGTCATCCACAGATCCCCCTCCCTATAAAAGTGTCATCCACAGGCAGCTAGGACATGTTGAAATCGGAGTGATTTTTATTTATTTATTTTTTAAACCACAGACAGCAGGACTTTTCTTCCCTGTTGCAGTTTTAGGTATTGGGTAAAGTATCGCAGCATTTCTAAGCGTACTTGTGTAAATGTATCGTTGTTATAGCTGCCACCCCTACTTTTGTCCTGGCCCCAGTGTGCCCCCCAAAACTTGAAAGCTAGAGACACCACTGTTCCCATGTGCAAAACCAACATGTAATTGTATGTAAAGTAAAATGTATGTAAAAATCACAATTTTTTTATTGATACCTCCAAAGACATAATATTCAAAAATAATCACAGGATTATTGATACCTCAAAAGACAAAAAAAGGATTCAAATGATTTAAATCCAGAAATTCATAGGACCACCAATAAATATGAGACCTCCCCTAAACCACAGCACAAGCCCTTGATAAGGCCAAATGAATGAGTAAGGCTATAGACCAACAAAATGATTTACAAATTGCTAGTGCTTAAAAAGTGTCCAGTGCATAAACTGCAGAAAAATGCTAGTGTGACATCCTTAAGAAAGAAAGAAAAAACATGCAAACAAATCATAAGAAAAAAATCCAAATACCAACAGAAATTGGCAGTCTCACATATACAGTAATGTGCTGTGGGGAGAGCACCACTTGTATCACTGCTACTGCAGCTTCATCAGGTGAGAATAAGTACATCAACATGTCTGGTATTTATACAGGTGTGATGCATATATGCACATATAGGAAAGATGAACATCCCACATAACAAGGCTGATCATCGCCTCTCTTCCAACTAATTGCGTATTCACCAACCAATAAGTAGTTATCAAAGTGAGGTGCATGTATTATTGAACTCAGATAAAATCTTATACAAAATCCGATGTCATAATGTGCCATGCCCCTCAATCATTATAAAAAAATAAAAGATCATGGTCAAGTTAAATAGGACACACATCTTATTCATTACCATGACACGGCCCCTTTGCAAACATATTAGAAAAGGGCATGTATTCCATTCATACAGAACATACAGTATACGTAGCCAGAAGACAGAATACAGCACTCATTTAACGCTTATAAAATTGGGACACATTGCTTAAGAGGCTAGACCTCCATTCCAGCCTCCAGTGTCATTCATTCTGTACACTATGATAACCTTTGAGAGCGGTGGCATGATGTCAATGGAATACCAACAGCTGGACCTCTGGCTCATAGCCCAATGTCATACACATGCCTTCTGATGGTTTGCATACACACTGTTTAATGCCCTAGGCTTGGGATGTGACGTCCAATTTCACTTGCAATACGGATCTCTATTAGTGTTGAGCCGAACACCACGTGTGCTCGAGTCAGTGTATTTAAATCTAATTTAGCCTATATTTCTATGCAGAAGATCTCTGTACAGTGAGGGAATCCCTCAGTGTGAGTCTGCGGCTTATGAGTCCCTGCTCTGACTCCATATATATCTATGTCCATATATGGAGTCAGTGCTTGGGGACACGCCAGTGTATTTAAAGGAACCTGTCACCAGTTTTATGGTGTCCTAACTAAGGGCAACATAAGTAAGTGACTGATTCTCTTAGCAAAATGTTGGGTCACTTTCTTTAATTGACCCAGTCAATCTGCCAACATCTTGTATTGAAAAGCTCCAACGGATAATGATGAGTCCTGAATTTTCATAAGCTCCTGACTCTCCCCGCCTACCTGCTGCTGAATGACAGTTATTTTCCATATGAATCAGCAGCAGGTGGGCAGGGGAGTGGCTATAGCTCTGAATTAAATATACGCTGGACTCAATGACATCACGCTGGACTCAAATCAGCTCATTAGTATGCGGCATGCGGCATCTTTGTTTGTATATTATGAGGTAACCATCTGTCACACCAGTAAGTGAATACATCTAAGGTACTTTTTAGTAGTTAATGATTGTATATACAAACCGGATTCCAAAAAAGTTGGGACACTATACAAATATTGAATAAAAACTGAATGCAATTATGTGGAGGTGCCAACTTCTAATATTTTATTCAGAATAGAACATAAATCACGGAAAAATATGTTGAATCAGAATTTCATGGTGTCAACAAATCCCCAAAAAGTTGGGACAATGCCATTTTCACCACTGTGTGGCATCTCCCCTTCTTCTTACAACACTCAGCAGACGTCTGGGGACCGAGGAGACCAGTTTCTCAAGTTTAGAAATAGGAATGCTCTCCCATTCTTGTCTAATACAGGCCTCTAACTGTTCAATCGTCTTGGGCCTTCTTTGTTGCACCTTCCTCTTTATGATGCACCAAATGTTCTTTATAGGTGAAAGATCTGGACTGCAGACTGGCCATTTCAGTACCCGGATCCTTCTCCTACGTAGACATGATGTTGTGATTGATGCAGAATGTGGTCTGGCATTATCTTGTTGAAAAATGCAGGGTCTTCCCTGAAAGAGATGACGTCTAGATGGGAACATATGTTGTTCGAGAACCTGAATATATTTTTCTGCATTGATGGTGCCTTTCCAGACATGCTAGCTGCCCATGCCACACGCACTCATGCAACCCCATACCATCAGAAATGCAGGCTTCTGAACTGAGCATTGATAACAACTTGGGTTGTCCTTGTCCTCTTTGGTCCGGATGACATGGCGTCCCAGATTTCCAAAAAGAACTTTGGATCGTGACTCGTCTAACCACAGAACAGTCTTCCATTTTGCCACACTCCATTTTAAATGATCCCTGGTCCAGTGAAAATGCCTGAGCTTGTGGATCTTGCTTAGAAATGGCTTCTTCTTTGCACTGTAGAGTTTCAGCTGGCAACGGCGGATGGCACGGTGGATTGTGTTCACTGACAATGGTTTCTGGAAGTATTCCTGAGCCCATTCTGTGATTTCCTTAACAGTAGCATTCCTGTTTGTGGTGCAGTGTCGTTTAAGGGCCCGGAGATCACGGGCATCCAGTATGGTTTTACGGCCTTGACCCTTACGCACAGAGATTGTTCCAGATTCTCAGAATCTTCGGATGATGTTATGCACAGTTGATGATGATAGATGCAAAGTCTTTGCAATTTTTCGCTGGGTAACACCTTTCTGATATTGCTCCACTATCTTTCTGCGCAACATTGTGGGAATTGGTGATTCTCTACCCATCTTGGCTTCTGAGAGACACTGCCACTCTGAGAAGCTCTTTTTATACCTAATCATGTTGCCAATTGACCTAATTAGTGTTAAGTGGTCTTTCAGCTCTTTGTTATGCTCAAATTTACTTTTTCCAGCCTCTTATTGCTACTTTTCCCAACTTTTTGGGGATTTGTTGACACCGTGAAAATTTGAATCAACGTATTTTTCCTTTAAAATGATACATTTACTCGGATTAAACGTTTGATCTGTCATCTACGTTCTATTACAAATAAAATATTGACATTTGCCATCTCCACATCATTGCATTCAGTTTTTATTCACAATTTGTTTAGTGTCCCAACTTTTTGGGAATCCGGTTTGTAATTAGTTAGATTATAATCAAATATCTACATGGCAGGTTCCCTTTAAATCTAATTTAGCCTGTATTTCAGAAAAGTTTCTGCCAGGATTCAAACTCACAACCTTTTTCATTAGAGGCAAGGAACTTAATCCCTCAGCTATAATAGCTGCATATCCAGTTACTTGAGACTTCTACTGTACTGTACAAACTTTTTCAGAAATAGATGCTAAACTTAATATATCTAACTAGAGTCCAGACACCCTCCCCTCTTCAGAGCAGGGGGTGCCTGGGGTTCTCTCATTGACTTCCATTGTGCTCGGGTGCTCGGTAGAAAAACTGAGCATTGTGAAGTGTTCTACCCAAGCAGAGAAGCACTTTGGTGCTCGCGCAACACTAAGCTCTATGCTCCATTCTTCTAATCAGATGATCTATTCATGCAACGTTTCACCTGTGTGCACCTTTTGCTGTTATTCCAGTTCGTTGTTGTTTTTCCAACCATGGAACATACAGCATTGAACAGTGCTGACATCTCAGCCTAGGAGTGTAACGATCTGTCTCTCAGTTCAAATATTCCCTTACAGTTTGTGATAAGTGGTGATAACTGGCACCTTGATGAACAGGAAGCATCGTACAATCATCACACAAGACTTGATCAGATTTTTGAGGTTTCATGTGGCTAAAAAACATTGCTTTCAACCTCCCATCTGCCATAGATTGAAACTATGTACTTTAAAATGTGATCATCTACAGATCTTAGCGATTTACTAGTGTTGCAATTTCAATGTTGAGGGTTGTAGATAGATAGATAGATAGATAGATAGATAGATAGACAGATACTCTTTTTGAGCTTTCTTACAATTTGTATTACACTTTACCTTATTTCTGGTAAGGCCAATGAAAGTGCTGCTTACCATAATGAAATGAGTACATAAATATCTCATTAGGAAGAAAACATTTTTCATAACTCATTAAAATGACAGCCCATACCTTTAGCAATGCAAAAGTCGATCAACCAGGTCATATTAGCAAATACTAAATTGCTGTGATACTTTCTTTTTTCACCTCTTCATAATGGTAATGTACCAGAGTCCTTTCTTATGACTCTCAATTAACTCCTTATTAGCATGATAGCCCAATGTTGTAAATAGGAACAGATGGAGATAATAAAGCTTAAACTTACCATTTCATTAAGTTTCCAAACAATTCTACCTGTGCCAAGGAAAGCATATGGTTCCATGTTTATTTTCATAAATTCATAGCTGGATAGTATTCATAGCTGTATAGAGAATTCCATAACGAATGCAAAATTTTTACAGAGATGATCAAACTTCTTGAAATTCGTTTTGTGTCCGATTTGTTAAATTTTTCTAAACAATTGATTTGTGTCTAAATAGATTCTAGTGAAATAAAAAGTGCATGCAGGACTTTCGTCTCCGCTCAAAAATCATATTCTGAGCGGACACGGAACAGACCCCATTATAGTCTATGGGGTCTTTAGGCTCCGTTACGCTCAGTTAGGTCTCAGTTATCTGCAGAATCTGTCCTTTCCATTCTCCTGCTCCTCAACGGAGCCGGGGAACGGAAAGGAGAAATGGTGATGTGAAAGGAGCCTTATACAGAAGAATACAAATTTGATGAAGGCGCCAAACTGTGCCAGATTTAAAGGATTTTGGTGAAGGCATGAAACTGCACCACAACTAAGTAGTACAGCAGCAACTGCACTGCCGGCAACTTGGCCAGGTGGAAGTTCAGTTGCACACAAGCTAATTGCTAATATTTACTCATGGTCACATTCCATTATGTATGTCTCATAATGCAGTGGAGGACAAGGAGGAGGAGGCTAAGCAGTAGAAGAAGCTGATGATGATGATGACAATTACACTGTATTGCTTGGGGGCGCAGGTTAGCTGCCACAAAGAAAACCAGGAGAAGGAGGACAGATTTGTTCTGATTTGAAATGTTGGCTAGTTCTATTTCACCACCGAATCCAGTGATGCTGCCACATGTGCTGCAATACAGCTATGGTACCTATGTTTGTGTTTGAACACCCATGGTTTATTTAAATCCTGCAGAACTTGCATAAGGAAGTATTTTTGTGTGTAGAAAAGACACCATACAGGATATACTGCAGAACTAGCGGAAGCTGAGCTTGGCCTAGGTCTGCCATGTTTTGAGCCTGCGCCAACAGTATCAGCAGCATAAGTAGCTTCTGAGCTGACCACAATGGAAGAAGATTTGGCCCTGCTAATGTTTTTTGGAGGTTTTGACCATATCTTGCCTCTGTTCTTTATTGCCGCAATGTCCACCACCCTCCTTATTAGAAGTCCTCTCCTCCTCAGCATTCTAAATTTTGGCTTGCAGATCCTGTCCAACACACAATAACCATAGTTCTCAACCTCCGCACCACTTTTATCAAACTGTGTATGTCATAAAGGGCTCCTTGGAACTTCTACCAATGCCCTATTCAGTATTTGCCCTGAGTGCCACTGTCGTTACCACTGCCCCTTCCTCCACCACTGTAGCTACAAGTTCCACTACTACTACCCCCAACAGATTTATGAATGGGGTTTCCTGCTTCAGTCTGAACCTCCTCCTTTGGCAGTCTCTGACTCTGATGCCTCTCACATAAGTCATCAACAGGGAGACTATCTTGAATATCTTCCACAGCATGTGGGGTTTTGTTGCCTTTTCTTAGGGAAAAAAAGGCACCTCACTATGAGCAGGGGCTTAGCTATAGGGGGTGCAGAGGTAGCAGTCACTACCGGGCCCAGGAGCCTGAGGGGTCCCAAAGACCCTTGCGCCCCATAAGAAGACACCAGTATTATAGAAAGTGCATGCTGGTCAAGTTATAGCTCTGGCTGGAGGGAAGGGCTTGGGTCAAGAATTTGGCATGGGGGGGTTGGAGGGGTGGATTACTATTTCAATTTTTGCAACAGGCAGCATGAAGACTATGTGCTTCCCTAGCCACAAAACACTGAGGTGGGGGGCAGGCTGAACCTTTAGAGCCATGAGCCTTTAGCTACGCCCCTGACTAGGAGGGAGCAGTGAAGACAGAGATGATTAGTGAAAAGGTTTTTTGGGGCCACAAGAAGGATGAGCAAGAGGAATGCTGTCACTCCTGGCTCCAATGCACAATGTTACACTCAGAGGTGGCATCCACATGTTTGCACTATTACCAACATTCTGGCTCTTGGATTACAAGGCATGGGTTTTTCATTTTTTAGTCTCCCATTTTCTTTGATTATGAGGCCTATAAATGAAAAGTCAGTGGCTTGGTACGCACATAATTAAATGGTACTAGAAAAATTGTAGGTGTGTTTTCTGTAATTTAAAGGTAGAGGTTCAATTAAATGTTCTTTCACCAATTTAAACACACTGTACACTGATATTGAAATTTAAAATGGAGAGTAAAATGCTTTTTCTGTAACTACATAGTGTCTTAAGGTAATACAACACATTCACTAACAAGGGTATAATAATGCAGCTTTGGCATTAAAACGCGCTCACTAACACCAATATAGTTATGCAGTTCTGCCAGTAAAATGCTCTCACTAGCATGGGTATAGTAATGCTGTTTTTGTAGTAAAATGCTCTAGCTATAACTGAATTGTATGTTGAACTAATACAACACGTTCACTAAACTGGTATAGTTTTAGCAGAAAAATGCATTTACTAACACTGGTATAGTAATAGTGTTATTGCAGTTAGTGATGAGCGGCATAGGCAATATTCGAAATCGCCAAATGTTTGGCCGAATATTCGCGAAAAATTAGCAAATTCGAGAAGTTGTTTACTTGATTGTGAAAATCGGCAATGTATACGACGGCCATGGCTCGCCTTGCTTACGTTCAGCGGCAACAACACTTGCCCGTCAGACTTCTGATTTGTGACTTCCCGACGCGCTGGAACTCCACCTTGTATATGCTTGATAGGCTGCTCCAGCAGAAATGTGCCATTAACGACTACATGTACGAACTCTGTGGCAGGACAGGTTTTGGAGAGTTTTTTTACCGTGCCAGTGGCTGCTGATGCGCAACGCATGCAGACTTCTGCGACCAATTGATGAGATCACCAAACTGGTCAGTCGCAGCCAGGGTGCCACATTATCAATTGTTCTTTTCTGTACAGTGAATGATTCATTTTTGGGGCCTATAGTCCACTGGCCTGCTGTAAAATTGATATCCATTGACTAATATACCTCCGGTCACATAATCACTTGATCTATTATGTACAGTGAATGCATAATTTTTGGGGCCTATAATCTAACTGGCCAACAGTAAAATTGTTATACGGTGAAAGCCTAATGTACCTCCAGCCACATTATCAGTTGTTCTTTTCTGTCTGGTGAATGAATAATTTTTGGGGCCTGTAGTCCACTGGCCTGCTGTAAAATGTATATACATTGACCGTCTAATATACCTCCGGCCACATAATCACTTGATCTTTTCTGTACGGTGAATGCATAAGTTTTTGGGCCTATAATGTAACTGGCCAACAGTAAAATTGTTATATGGTGAACGCTTAATGTATCTCCAGCCACATTATCAATTGTTTTTTTCTGTACAGTGAATGAATAACTTTTGGGGCTTGCAATCCACTGGCCTGCTGTAAAATTGATATCCATTGATCGTCTAATACAGTATACCTCCGGCCACATAATCACTTAATCTATTATGTACGGTGAATGCATAATTTTTGGGGCCCTTAATCTTACTGGCTAACAGTAAAATTGTTATACGGTGAACGCCTAATGTACCTCCAGCCACATTATCAATTGTTCTTTTCTGTACAGTGAATTAATCATTTTGGGGCCTGTAGTCCACTTGCCTGCAGTAAAATTGATATCCATTGACTTTCTAATATATCTCTAGCCACATAATCACTTGATCTTTTCTGTACAGTGAATGCCTAACTCAAAGTTTATTTTTGAATTTTAATGTGAGAGCCAAGAGGAAAGATTAATGGTCTGTAGTAGGACACACAAACCCTTGAAGATAGACCTCTACTTGTTTCAAACCACTGTTTTTGGTAAAACCTGAAGTTGCATTGGCATGCACTACAACGGTCTTCAAAGCTTGGATTTTTAGCGTCTTGAATTTCCAACCACATTGATGTGCATTACATTTCCTTTTTAATTGCTCCAGCATTTGATAAACTCTTACTCTTTCTTCTTAGAATATTGCTACAGTTTGAAATTCAAGATGAATCATTTTTGTTTGTATTCATCTTTGTTTTCATCTATCATACTATACGAAAAGTGTATTCAGCTCTAAAGTCTGTTCCCTAATTACTGCCTTGCATAGAGCCGTGCTGCTCCCAACCACTACATGTTCAAGGAACTTCAAGGATTTGATTGATAGTAAATAAGAGTGGAATGAAAAACACATTTTACATGTAATGTGCTCACAGAAAGAAGTGGAGTATCATTTACATATATTTGAAAGCAATTTAGAGACATTAATAAACTTTGCATCATTTTAATGTGAATCTTATGCCATGATATCTATCAAATCTGTGTTCATTTTAAATGCAGCCACCAATCCATTAAATAATTCTTTATTAACAGAAATCCCAAGTTAATTAAGATAATAATAAATGTCTTAATTTTATTAAAAGACGCATTAATAAATGTTAACATAAAAAGTTCTGCTGAAATCTCCAACCATGAAAGTCATTTGATCAAACATTTTAATTAACCTCTGTACTTGTTTAATGCACAAAAATATAAGAGCTAATTTTCTTTTTCTCTAGCAATTAGACATTAATATAACTAAATCAGGTGACAAGGAGAAAGTCAATAAGTCAAGTATGTATCCAATTAATATATCTAAAAGCAAACTTTTAAGTTATGGGCAGATGGATAGGCAGGCACGCACTGGATATGCGGCTGCAATGTGGCCGGTTCCTGCAAAGCCATTTAGCCATTAACAATAAACAAGCTGCTGCCACACCATGTGCCATCTCCAGTGCCCACTGGCCCCCCTCAAGATCCTTGAATTTCTTTTTGAATAATATAATGAGCCTTTTAACTGACAATTGTTTTTAAATATTTATTTTTTTATTCACATTAAAACCATCCCTCCTACTGGTGCCCCAACAGTATTTTCTTAATGTACACTGTGCTCACTAATGTCCCCAAATACTATACTTTGAAATAATATACAGATAGCCCCCCCCCCCCCCATGATAACAGTGCTCCCCAAAAGTCCCAACAATAGTAATAATTTTTTCCCAGACTGTTTTGCCCATATGTATAATGACCCATGTAGTGACCCCAGTATTATAATGCCCCCTATAGTGCCCCCTGTATTATAATGAACCCCCTGTAGTGCTCTACCCTGTAATGCACCCTTGTAGTGCTCCAGCCTGTAATGCTTCCCCGTAGTGCTCCTGCCTTTAACGCCTCCCTGTAGTGCTCCAGCCTGTAATGCCCCCTTTAGTGCTCAGGCATGTAATGTTTCCCTGTAGTTCTCAGCCTGTAATGTCTTGTTGTACTGCTCCAGCCTGAAATCTTCCCCAATGTAGTGGTCCAACCTGTTACGACCCCACCTAATAGTGCTCTAGCCTGTAATGCCCCCTGTAGTGCTCCAGCATGTAATGCCCCCTGTAGTGCTCCAGCATGTAATGCTCCCTATAATGATCCAGCCTGTAATGCTCCCCTGTAGTGTTTCAGCCTATAATGCTCCCTTGTAGTGTTCTAGTCATTGTTTCCTCTCATGTAGCACTTCAGCCTTTAATCCCCCCAGTAGTTCTCTTCATGTAATTCCCCCCTGCAGAGCTCTGACCTGTAATACCCCCTGTAGTGCTCCAGTCTGTAATACCCTCACCCCTAAAGTACTCAAGTCTGTAATGCCCCATATATTAAAAATAAAATGTCATAATAATAATAACACTCACCTGACTCCTGTTTGCCGACACCATCTGCAATGCAGGCCACAGACCTATTCTGACATGTGGTCTGAGTTGCCGAATCCTGGTGCGGGTGTTCATGATGACATCACTGCAACCTCCTGTTCTGGCTCTCAGGCAGGCGTTTGTTCGTGAGCATGCAATTGTGCCACCCGAGACCTGGCACAGAAGGCCCTGATGATGTCATAGCAACCTCTTGTGCTGTCCTACTGCCGACATATATTTTGTTCCTAGTGGCCTGTAGCCTTTGAGACTGAGCGATGGGAACGGAAACCATAGGACCCCATAGAAACAGGTTGGCCGTTGCCTCACGAGAGATGCCTAATGGCAAATACAGTCCTTACCATAAGGGCTTATTCACACAACCGTTTGAAGCCCGTGCCCGTGCTGTGGACTGCAAATTGCGGTTTCCTAAGCACGGGCACCTGCCGTGTGGCAGCTGCATAGGGATCGCGGCCCTATTCACTTGAATGGGTCTGCAATCCCTCCGTTCCGCAAAAAGATAGAGCAAGCTCTATCTTTTTGCGGTGCGGAAGCATGGAATGGAACCTCAGTAAGCACTCCGTAGTGCTTCCGTAGTGTTCCTTTCCGTGGTTCCATTCCGCACTGTTCCGCATCTCCGGATTTGCGGAGCCATTGAAATGAATGGGTCCGCATCCGTGATGCGGAATGGCCACGGAATGGGACCCGTGTATTGAGGATCAGAAAATGTGGTCTGCAATACAGGCACAGGCTTCACACGGTCATGTGAATAAACCCTAAATGAAAGTTGTTTCATTTTTATTTTTGCTTAGTTGCCGGTGCTATGTTTAGTACTTCATCTTTTTGGGGGTTATGGACTGTATTGCAGCACTCCTTTTCTTTATTTTATCACAAAAAAGAGAAATAAAAAAGATGTGAAAGTGAAAGATAATTTTATCTTATCCCATACCCTTCTTCACCTCCACCTAAGAAGAGAGAGAGAGAGATAAGAAATAAGATTTTTATTTATTTTTTTTAAGAAGGAAAGAGAATTTGTTTTAACTCTGCTTTTTAGATTGCCATTTATTTATTTTTACCAAATTGAACTATTTGTTCTTATTCAGACAACAAAAGGAGGCTGTTGAGAATAACATCTAGCTGAGTGTGGAGTAACACCTGTGTAATTATTAATTTGCATTGAGTGGTACTGCATATACATGAGACATTGTTACCCTAAAGGATATGGACGCCAGTGGGGACATTTTTTATCGTTGTATTATACTCAACTAAAAATATATTTTTTTTATTGGTCTTTATTACAATATTTCAACAGTATTTTTCTACAGACTATTGCTTTCAGCTTCATACGGAATCCATCAGAGTGCAGCTCTGATATTGTCACGGCTGGCGATGGGGGAAACCCCCAGCCGTGCGGTACCCGGAGATGTTTGGTCGCTGCAAGACCACAGGATCAATGGAGCAGGTCACCTCCTAAAGTCTCCCTGATCTGACCCTAACTCCTAACCTGCATGGGCCGACCTTTAGGGTAGGAGGACCCATGCGCAGGAACCTCGGGTCCCTACTATCCCTCCGCAGGTCCCTAGGCTAGGAGCTGGATAGACTACCTGTTCCTCCAGAACACGGAGGAACAGGAGCCTAGAAAGGCCAAGCTGGAAATAAAGGGAATTCAATACCACTTATGGCAGTGGCAGGTATGTGGAACTTCAACCTCACCTACCTGCCACAAACACACCGCCCGGAACCCATGCAAAAGTGCTGTCTGTCTACAACAACAGAGAAGACAACAGCACACACCATACATCACACAGGGAACCAGGGAACCATAAGGTGCAACAAGCCAGCAACCACATACACATAAACATAACATCAGACAAGGTAACAAAGGTTTTACTAACAAGGTTTTATAGGCCAAGAGGCCACACCCAACGGTCAGAACACACCCAGTGACATCACACACACACTGGGAAGGGAGTTAACCCTTCCAGCACCACAGAAGGGAAACTCACATAAAGGGTTAAGCACACAAACTCACTCACATGTCTCCGACGGCAACGGCATGCGTGGCAACCGTGTCCTCCAGAACAGCCAACAGGCCAAGACACTTCCACAGCATGCAAACATCACCAGACATTGCCGCGGACAACCGCAGGTGAAGGGAGGAGTCCAGGTGCATACTAAACATCACCTCGTGCACAACAAACAAACAAGGAAGTGCACAATATCACACGTTGCCAAGGGCAACCGCACACATGCCTATTGTCCGCGGCAACCGCACCTGAGGCCAACAACTAAGTGCCCCCAGCTGCGGTTGACAACACCAAGCCGCGGGCAACCGGATGCGGCTCCCAAGGAGTCACGACCATGACCAAGGGTCGTGACAGATATCTAGATCTGTAGCCCTTATCTCTGGACTCCTGACAACTCATAAACATTTATTATTAGAGATGAGCAAATTTCAGTAAATTCAATGTAGCTTTTATTCGACCAAATCGACCATACAATTTGATTCACATTGAAATTGATTTGACCCAGATAGAAAGTTCTCCAAATGCCCTAAAAGCCTGTGGATGTGGATATCACACTCTCTCTCTCCAAAAAGTCTCCTGAATCAAATCATCTAAAACTCAGATTCTATAGACTTGATATGCACATCTCTACTAAATAATGTTAAATTCTTATCAGTTTGATAAATATGTAATTTAAATTTGTGTTTATAGAGTCTCTGTCACCCAGAACCCCCCTATTAAACCAAGCACATAGCCTGGTAGATGTGATCCTGCAGTTTAAAATTATACCTTCCTCAAAACTATCCGTGCCACGGTTGCTGATAAAATCATACTTTCATTATTTTTGCAATTTCCAGCACCAGGAGTTGGTCTTTTTTCAGTATGAGCGCCATTATACGACACCTACCGACATCTAAACACACCCCTCACCTTGATTGCTAGCTCAAGTAAAAGTGCTACTCTAGCGCTGTCAATCAAGGGTAGGGGGGTGTTTAGATGTTGGTAGGCGTCGTATAATGGCGCGCATACTGAAAAAGCACCAACTCCTGGTGCTCGAAAATGCCTGCGAGCTAAGGAATAAAAGTATGAATTTATCAACAACCATGGCGCTAACAGTGAGGAGGAAGGTATCATTTTAAACTTCAGGATCACCCCTACCAAGCTATGTGACAGAGCCTTTTTAAGACGTGTCATGAGTTCAGACATAAGGACTATAGATCAAGGCATCAGAGCAGCTCCCTGATATTCAGTGTGAGGCAGAAAGCAATAGTCTGAAAGCTGTAGAGGAAAAACGTAACATTTTTAAGACCAATTGAAAAATGGATTTTAGCAAAAAAATGCAATGATTAAAAAAGGATGAGTAAAATGCAATGATTAACCTCCCCCCCCCCCCCCCAAGGTGTCCTTTGCCTTTAAATGTGCATCACTGAATCCATGGATTTTTAACACAAAACTTATAAATCTAAAATAATAAAAGGAAAAAAAAGATAAGAAAATAAAAATAAAAGAAAAAAATGCATCAAAAGAAAAAACTAAACACGGCCAAAAGTACCACAGTTATTATCAAAGCTCAATCAGTGATGCAATGCATTTGAAGCAACAGCCCAGAACTGGGTGAGGATTCCAGGTACATTACTTCTTACCCGGGATGCCCTTGGGTCACAGATAACTGGCATTGACAAGATTGACTCTGTTCTGATGCCTGATCCCGGTACACTCTGCTTTTCCTTACAATATTGTCCTGACTTGATTTCTCCCAAAAATATAGGTTAATCAGGGATCTATTCAAGTGGGTCGCAAATTTGCACACCAAATATATTATATATCTGTAAAGAATAAATCAAGGCAACTGGACGTACTGTAGATTTCTTGAAAATGTTTCACTCGTTCTTCCAATGAGCTTTCTCAATTCTGAGTGATTGTACAAAAATTCTGGGAATAAATATTTAACCAAATCCACATCTGGTAATTATACCCAATGCTGGGTATATTTACCAGATGTGGATTTGGTTAAATATTTATTCCCAGAATTTTTGTACAATCACTCAGAATTGAGAAAGCTCATTGGAAGAACGAGTGAAACATTTTCAAGAAATCTACAGTACGTCCAGTTGCCTTGATTTATTCTTTACAGATATATACCATGACCTGGATAAATGAGAACCTTCACAGACAAAATATATTATAGTCAATGCATTAGATAACAAGCTGCCCTAAGCCATAAAGATAAAAACAGATCGCAATCACCAGGCTGACAATGGTGTCATTTGCTGTGCCCATTAGCTGGTATTGACACCTGTGTGTCACGTTACCCAATCTCTTCAAAAGGGTAAAGAAAGATTGGCGGGGCATGCCCACTGATCAGATATTGATGGCCTTTCCCAAGGGTAGACAATAAATATTCTTATTTTGGATAATCCCAGAAAACCACTTTAATTGGAAGGGGTTTAATAGCTAAAGCAAAAAAGTAAGTGGGAGAGAGCACGCCCTTGCTGCGTAATCACCCCGACAATTTGTCATTTATACATATTTTAGCATGAGGTTTAAAGGGCTTTTGCAGTGGTTTAGTATTGATGACCTATTCTTAGGATTGGTCAATGTAACAAGAAGACCGGCACTTCGCAGGATTTCAATCAGTGGATGGATTTATTGGTCACATATTATGTCATAGTGACGCGTTTCAGCACCAATGTGCTTTCTTCAGACTATGCACAGACATCTCACATAGCTCTTTTAAATAGACAAATGAAATACAGAGGAACTGACATCAGCAGGACTCCTCTCCCTCAGTGACGACAATAGGCAATATAGTGAAAAGTATACAAAGGGATATTATTCAATCCAATTGGTTATTCAATTCCGCTAGGGAAAAAAGGAAAATACATTTATAGATTGTATACTTAATAATTCCAAATAAAGAATAAAAAAATTTAGAATAAAAATAAAAGATAAAAAACAGGATACATCAAAGAAAACAAGATACATTGTATTCACGATTGAGGCCCCCTGTTCCATCATTTGTAAATGATGGATCCAGTAGGCCTCTATCTTTAGTAACAATTTATTTCTGTCACCCCCGCGGCGGGGTAACGAAACACCCTCAATAATTTGATAACACAGTTGTGCAATATTATGCTTTTGTTGGTGAAAATGAATTGGTACTGGAAGTAATAAATTACCTTTCCCGATAGTAGACTTGTGTTCACTAAGTCCGTCCTTCATTCTCATTGAGGTTTCCCCCACACATAACAATCCACAAGGACACTTGAGAATGTAAATCACAAATCTACTATCACATGTAAATGTGCCCCTTACTGGAATTTTTTCACCTGAATGTGGGTGAGAAAAGCATAAACCCTTGATGACACTAGAGCAATTTGCACAGTTGAGGCAGGGAAATATACATTGTCTAGGAGAGGACAATGTACTTTGTCTTATTTCTGTTTTATTACTACCTACATCCGCCCAAACTATTTTATCTCTGATGTTATCGGCATGTTTATAGCACATCATGGGTGGTCTCTGAAATTCACTTATCTGTGGGTAGGATATAGATAAAATGTGCCAATGTTTATTGACAATAGTTGGGTCCATAGATGGTATTTAATCACTAAAGGGATCTGTGATTCTTTTTTATTTTTTAACCACCTGTGTATTGTCTACCCTATCTCTCTGTGCCTTCAATAACTCCAAGGGGTAGCCTCTCTCTCTAAATTTATTGGTCATATCATCTAGTCTTTTTTGACATGTATCCATGTTACTAACAATACGTTTCACCCTTTGGTATTGAGAATAGGGAATAGATTGTTTGATGGATGCTGGATGACTACTAGAGAAAGTAAGCAAACTATTTCTGTCAGTACTTTTAGTAAATAAATCTGTCTGTACCTTACCATCTGCCCCCTTAATCACCCAAGTATCTAAAAATGAAATCCTGTCCCTATCATGATGTACTGTGAACTTCAGCTCCTCCCAGATGGAATTCAAATATGTAATAAATTCCGTGAGGGATCAAACGTCGCCACGCCACACACAAAAAATATCATCGATGAAACGACGCCAAAATATACAATGTTGCTGGTACAGTAAATTAGAATAAACAAACTGGCTCTCATTTGTGTATCTCATTTGTGCATCACCTTCCACCACCGAGGATTGCAGGGCGCTTCAGTTTGACTCCTGTTGCTTCCTCCTCCTACTCCGCTTCCTCATCCTCTACCAGCTCCTCATCAAGTCACCATAACACCTTCACCAACTTCAGCACAGCCAGGGGTAAACGACAGCAGGCAGTTTTAAAACTTATCTGTTTGGGGGACAAACCCCACACCGCGTAGGAGCTGTGGACGGGCCTTGAACAACAGACCTATGATTGGTTTGTGCCAGTCAGCCTCAAGCCCGGCCTGGTGGTGTGCGATAATGGGCGAAATCTCGTAGCAGCTCTGGGACTAGCCGGTTTGACGCACATCCCTTGCCTGGCGCATGTGCTGAATTTGGTGGTGCAGAGGTTCCTTAAAAATTACCCCGATATGTCAGAGCTGCTGCATAAAGTGTGGGCAGTCTGTGCACGCTTTCGGCGACTGCCGAGTTGCCCACATTCTAACTTGTGCTGATTACTGGGTGGCCACTCTGCTGGATCCCCATTACAAGGACAACGTACCATCCTTAATTCCCTCACTGGAGCGTGATCGTAAGATGCGCGAGTACAAGCGCACGCTTACATTTTCAGGTGAAATTCACCAATTTTTGGCTTGAAGTACCACTGCTATACCTAGTAGACAGGTTAAAAAATAAATTGTCACTTACGTTTTCTGGTGAAATTCAGCAATTTTTGGGTGTGATGTACCACTGCTAATACCTATTACACTGGTAAAAAATAAATAAATTTGTCAGTTACATTTTCTGGGGAAATTCAACAATTTTTGGGTGTGATTTACCACTGCTATACCTAGTAGACAGGTAAAAAAAAAAAGGTCAGTTACATTTTTGGCTGAAATTCAGCCATTTTTGGGAGTGAAGTACCACTGCTTTAACTAGTAGACAGGTTAAAAAATAAAATAAAAATTGTCAGTTACATTTTCTGGCAAAATTCACCAATTTTTGGGTGTGATGTACCACTGCTATACTGAATAGACAGGTAAAAAATAAAAATAAATTGTCTTCTACATTTTCGGGTGAAATTCACAAATTCTGGGTGTAATATACCCCTCCTCTACCTAGTTGAAAGCCTAATAAATTTCAATAACTTTTCTTTTACATTTTTGGGTGACAATAAACAATTTTTTTTTCTGTCATAGACCCCTGCTCTACCAAGTAGACAGGTTAATAAATTTCCATAATTTTTCTGTTACATTGGGTTGACATTTTACGATTTTTAAAACATGAATAAACCCCTGCTCTGCATAGGTGACAGGGAATACAATTTCAGAAATTCTTATTTAATTGATGCGCGCCACCTCCTTTCATTCAATGCTTTAACTTTAACATGTTGTACCACATTTGCGCTTCAATAATTTGTCCCACATTTCCGCTTTACTCATTTGGCCAACATTTGCGCTTCAATAATGTGTCCCACATTTCAGCTTTACTCATTTGGCCCACATTTGTGCTTTAATAATGTGTCCCACATTACATAACTTTAGCCATAATTCCACTCGATCCCCCCCAAAAATTCAAAATTTATCTCCCTTAAATTTGGTCTCTTTTTCTCATGCTCCCTCTCCGGCGAGGAACCCTAATTCGCCGATAACCATGATCAACATGGTAGGCTCAAAAAAGAACATTGAAAGTTGATAGAGAAGATATGGTGCATGGTGGAGGTCACTGGGGCACCTCTACATAGGTGACAGGAACATAAATTTAAAAAAATCGTCAATTACAGTACATTGTCAGGGGACATTTTTCAAATTTTGCCGGATAGAAACCCCAGTTCTGCATAGTTGACAGGGAATAAAATTTAAGAAATTCTTCATTAATTGATGCGCGACACATACTTTAATTCAATGCTTAAACTTTAAAAAGTTGTCCCACTTTTACGCTTTAATACTTTGTCCCATATTTCCGCTCTATAATTTGAAATTTGAAAAAATTAATCCTCCCTTGGATGTGGTCTCTTTCTCACGCTCCCTCTTTGGCCTGGAACCCTGATTCCCCGCCACCCATGATCACCATGGTAGGTGCATAAAAGAACATCTAAAGTTGATAGAGCAGATATCAAATTGGATCGTGAACATCACGGGGACATGCGACATGGTGGGGCAGTAAGTATGCACACGCCTACATGAACTGACTGACAGGGGTCAGCCCCTGCAACTTCTGGGTCTCCAAATTGGGCACATGGCCTGAACTTGCCCTTTTCCCCTTGGAGGTGCTGGCCTGTCCTCTGGTGGTCGATCCAAGCAAAAGGGACCACCAGAGGACCAGGTAGCAGGTATATTAGACGCTGTTATCAAAACAGCGTCTAATATACCTGTTAGGGGTTAAAAAATCGCATCTACAGCCTGCCAGCGAATGATCGCCGCTGGCAGGCTGTAGATCCACTCTCTTACCTTCCGATCCTGTGAACGTGCACGCCTGTGTGCGCGCGTTCACAGGAACTCTCGCGTCTCGCGAGATGACGCATATATACGTGACTGTGCCTGGGACAGCCTGCCTCCGGACCGCGATCCTGCGTTAGGCGGTCTGGAGGCGGTTAAAGTTTAAGCATTGAATAAAAAGAGGGGGCGCGTGTCAATTAAAGACATTTTTTTTTAAAATTTAATTCCCTGTTACCTATGCAGAGCAGGGGTTTGTATACAGCAAAATTGGTAAAATGTCACCTGACAATGTAACAGACAATTTTTTTAAATTTATTTCCCTGTCACCTATGCAGAGCAGGGGTTTAATCTCGGCAAAAACGGTCACCCAAGAATGTAACAGACAAATTTGTGAAATATTTTTACCTGTCTACTAGGTATAACAGGAGTATATCACAGCCAAAAATTGGTGAATTGTACTCACGCATCTTATGATCACGCTCTAGTGACGGAATTAAGGACGGTGCATTGTCCTTGTAACGAAGATCCAGTAGCGTGCCCACCCAGTAATCAGCACAAGTTAGAATGTGGGCAACTCTGTAGTCGTTGCAAAGACACTGCAGCATGTAATCGCTCATGTGTGCCATGCTGCCCAGAGGCAACGACAAGCTGTCCTCTGTGGGATGTGTATAGTCTGTGTACTCTGTATCCCCCCAGCCACGCACAAGTGATGGCCATGAGCTGGTTTGGGTGCCACCCTGCTGTGAACACGGTTTCTCCTCCTCATCATCCTCCAGAACTTTGCCCTGGCTTGACAATTGTGTACCTTGCGTTTGTGGGTGCAGGAACCCATCCTCAGAGCCACTCATGAATGACTGGCCGAAAACCCTATGAAATTATTCCTCTTCTTCCTCCTGTGCCACATCCTCTTCCATCATCGGCAAAATAATTTTTTCAAGGAGGCATAGAAGTGGGATAGTAACGCTGAGAACAGCGTTATCGGCACTGGCCATGTTGGTGGAGTACTCGAAACAGCGCAACAAGGAACACAGGCCTCGCATGGAGGCCCAGTAATCGGTGGTGAAGTGGTGCTGTTCCGCAGAGCGACTCACCCGTGCGTGCTGCCGCTGGAACTCCACTTTCCCTTGCTGCTGCTCGCACAGTCTGGCCAGCATGTGCAAGGTGGAGTTCCGCGTCGCATATGAGGTGGTGAGCGGGAAGGCTGAAGTTACGCTGCAGCGCTGACAGGCGAGCAGCCAGCAGGGTGAGAACACTGAAAGCACGCACAGACGACCCAAACTTCATACAGCAGCTCTGACATATCAGGGGAATTTTTAAAGAACCTCTGCTCCACCAAATTCAGCACATGCGCCAGGCAAGGGATGTGCGTCAAACCGGCTAGTCCCAGAGCTGCTACGAGATTTCGCCCATTATCGCACACCACCAGGCCGGGGCTTGAGACTCACTGGCACCAACCACTCATCGGTCTGTTGTTCAAGGCCCATCCACAGCTCCTGCGCAGTGTGGGTTTTGTCCCCCAAACAGATAAGTTTTAAAACTGCCTGCTGTTGTTAACCCCTGGCTGTGCTGAAGTTGGTGGTGAAGGTGTTACGCTGACCGGATGAGGAGCTGGTAGAGGATGAGGAAGCGGAGTAGGAGGAGGAAGCAACAGGAGGCAAACTGAAGCGCCCTGAAAAACTATGTGGTGGAAGGACTTGTGCGTGTAGCTGGCACAGATCGACCACGTCCTCTCCCTGTAAACAGGAGATCCACCAGCAGCACCACGATCGGGGCCATGTCCCTTATTTGACACTCTCCTCATATTTCTCAAATTTGGGATCTTGCCCAAAATGGTTGTTTTTTTAATAACAGAATAGAACACCAGTATCTAACGCGTGTATCTTACACTGACAGATGCAGTAAAGTTGCAAATTTAGTTTTTTGCCCAAATGGGTGTTTTTTAAATAACAGAATGGAACACCAGCATCTAATGTGTATTTCTCACACTGACAGATGAAGCATAGGCCCCTGATGTAGGGTATTGAATTGGTGTTTTATTAAACCCAGAATATTACTGCAGTATTTCAAGCTTGTATGTCACGCTAACAAATGCAGCATAGGCACCAGATGTAGGGGTTGGCAAAAATGAGTGTTTTTTTTAAACCCAGAATATTATTGCAGTATTTCAAGCTTGTATCTCACACTGACAGATGCAACATAGGCTGCAAAATAAAGTATTTTGCCCAAAATGGGTGTTTTTTTAATAACAGAATAGAACACCAGTATCTAACTCGTGTATCTCACACTGACAGATGCAGCAAAGGCTGCAAATTTTGTTTTTTGTCCAAAATTGGTGGGTTTTTTAATCCCAGAAAATTATTAAAGTATTTCAAGCTTGTCTTTCACACTGACAAATGCTGGAAAGGCACCAGATGTAGGGTATTGCCAAAAAGTTGTGTTTTTTTAAAACCAGAAAATTATTAAAGTATTTCAAGCTTGTCTTACACACTGACAAATGCTGCAAAGGCACCAGATGTAGGATATTACAAAAAATTGGTGTTTTTTTAAACCCAGATTATTATTGCAGTATTTCAAGCTTGTATTTCACACTAACAAATGCAGCATAGGACCCAGATGTAGGGTATTGCCAAAAATGGGTGTTTTTTAAACCCAGAAAATTGTTGCAGTATTTTAAGATCGGATTTCACACTGACAAATGCTGCAAAGGCTCCATATGTATGGTCTTGCAAGAAATGGGTTATTTTTTAAACCCAGAAAATTATTGAAGTATTGCAAGCTTCTATTTCACACTGACAAATGCTGCAAAGGCACCAGATGTAGTATATTGCCAAAAATTTGTGTTTATTTAAACCCAGATTATTATTGCAGCATTTCAAACTTGGATTTGAATTCTACAAATGCACATATGCTGTGCTGGTGCACTGAGCTTGCATAAAATGGCCGCTGCCACCCTCCTAACTAACAGAGGGATAAAAGTTATTTTTCTGTGTCACTGGGCTCAGGGCAGGGTAGAAAGATTGTGCACTGCACCCACAAAACTAAATCTATGTAGATCGCTGAGTTAACAAGCACTTCAGAGTAAAGATTCTTTCCTATTCTCTCCCTCACAGCAGCAGCATCCTATCCCTACACTAAGCACAGCAGAGTGACGTGCAGCGCTACGTGACTCCAGCTTATATAGAGATTGGGTTACATGCTGCACTGGACAATCACATCCATGCCATTAGTAGGCATGGCTGTGATGGCTTCTAAGGGCACAAGAGTAAAAAGCTTGTTGATTGGCCGCTCTGCAGCCTTTCAAAAAGTGCCAACTTTTATTACTGAAAAGTTCGGGTTCGGATCCGGGTCCAAAAATCCTAAAGTTCGGTACGAACCCGAACTTTACAGTTCGGGTTCTCTCAAACCTACTGCTGACGTCTCTCCCTGCACTAAGTACACTGAAAAATGGCTGAAGATGGCTGAGGCTATTTATAGGGATATGACATCACAGGGCTGGCTGCTGATTGGCTGCATACATGGCATTGTGGGTCATCCCTCGTTTCCAGAGTTCCTTGCTCCATGTCCTAACACGTGCAGCAGCCATTTTAAGAAAAAATTTGATTCGTTACCACGAAGCTTGAGGAAATTCGGATTTGGTCCGATTCCACTTCGATTCACTCATCTCTACTCTTCACCTTCCCAGAGCCATAGCTTTTTTTTTCTGTTCACATTTTTTGTGGGAAAAATTGTAATTTGTAATACCACCATGTAATATTGCAAATGAAAAAAATGAAAAACTTAGTGAATATTTTTTTCTTTTTATTGCCATATTCTAACCCCTATAACTTTTTTTACATTTTTGTCTATGGAGTTGAGTGAGGGCTCATTTTTTTGTGGGGCAAGCTGTACTTTTGGGGAGGTGAAGTGATAAAAAATGGCATATTGGCCATTTAGAATTTTTTTTCCGTTACGCCATTCACAGTATGGGATTAATATTTTTATATTTCAATAGTAGGGTTGTTTTTGAATGCTGCAGTGTTTTTTTTTATTGTTTATTTATTTTTATTTTGCGAAAAGGGGGGAGATGTAGGCTTTTAAATTTTTATATTTCTAAAAACATTTTTAATTTTTTTAACCTTTTTTAAGTCATCCTAGGTGACTATGACCAGCAATCATTATATTGCAAATTGTATTCTGTTATGGGTATACAACCATAACAGAACACACCATTCACTGTATTACAATACAGAGCACCCGAGCACAATGGAAGTCAATGGGAGAACCCGAGCATTAAACCAGGCAGCCCCTGCTCTGAAGAGGGGAGGGGTGTCTGGTCCACATGAAAAGGTCAGAAATTGATGGAAATACCACTGAAATGGTCTGGGAACAGCATGGGGAGGATGTCTGGATGCATCTTGGACTCCCAGGTCACTGCTGGGAACGATGTTGTCCGAGTAGTACACCACATTTACAGACAATAATACGCACAAAACCAAAGATTAAATCGATTTTAGAGGAATAATTGTTAGGAAACATTCTTTCCTGTATATTTACTTGTATATAAAGTGCAAGTGCTTTAAAAAATGAAAAGGAAGAGGCACTTCGATACAACCTGTATATCACATAAAGGAGGTCCTCATTCACATTGTGCTATAATTTTTCAGGTAGTGGGACTCCTACACTCATAAAGCCTATGCACTATGTGAAAGGGCTGCCAAAAATTGCAAGACACTGGCACTTCAATTCACCCTTAATTGCACATAAAAGAGGGCATCATACACACCCTTGAAAAATTATGGCCTGCTAGTGACCCTCAACAACATTAGGAGCAAGGGACTGCTTGTGACCCTCTAAAACATTAGGGGAGAGGACCTGCTGCTGATCTGACCATCTAAAACATTTGGGGTGAGGGCCTGCTGCTGAGCTGACTGTCACGAACGTACCGGTATGCCAACAGATACTGCCCGGGACAAGTTTGGCTAACTTCCAGTTAACCTACAGGCACAATTCGGTATAATGCCACCCCGTGTTTTAAGGCACATCTTTTATTGTGATCTCACTGCTTGATAAAGACCAGAGATGGTTGAAACGTTGCTGTCACTATGCTGCTGATTTAAATAAAAGACTGGATCTTTTTTCACAAACGGAAGAGTGCTGCGGATTTTTACATATTTTTTTTGTGCCAGAGTCCCAACAGACAAGACTTTGCTGTCCTCATCAGGAGGATGACTCTCAATCTCCTCATTCTCTTCCTCCTCTTTGGCCCACCCTCGCTGAACAGATGGAATAAACCTGATGTGGGTACTACCCTCTGTAGCGGAGGAAACCGTCTCCTGTTCCTCCTACTCATCATCATCCAATTCGCGCTGAGAAGACGAACGGAGGGTGGTCTGGCTATAACCCTGTGTACTGTCTTCCCCATTTCCATCTCTTCCACATGCAAAGCGTTCTCCTTCATTGTGAGCAGCGAGCGTTTCAGTAGACACAAAAGTGGGATGGTTGCGCTGGTTGCCCTGCAAACTGGGACATGAGGCTAGGTATCGTGGATGAGTGTGTTTCTTTTGCTCTGGCAGCAGCACGGCCACTTCCCCTTCAATTACTGCTCGCCTTCTGCATATTAAATGGTATATATGTTTGCAAGCATGTCACATGTACAGTAGCGAAGGTTTTGTAAGTGTATGCGCAAATAAATTAAACTGAATGTCACTGCTATTTAGGATGTGCAAACGTTATACAGGAGATGTAGCGCAGGTAATGTAACTGTCCGCAGCGGACACCATCTAAGTAAAGAGTACACTGGATGTCACAGATATTTTTAGTATGTGCACACGTTAAACAGGAGATGTAGCGGAGATAATGTCGCTGTCCGCAGCGTCTACGGAAAAAGTACACTGGATGTCACAGATATTTTTAGGATGCGCACACATTAAAGGGGTCCTGCACTTTGTTTTAACTGATGATCTATCCTCTGGATAGAGCATCAGCTTCTGATCGGCGGGGGTCCGACACCCAGGACCCCTGCCGATCAGCTGTTTGAGAAGGCAGCGGCGCTCCAGTAGCGCCGCGGCCTTCTTTCGCTTTACCGCCGGCCCACTGACGTCACGACTAGTATCAACTAGTGTGGGCGGGGCTAAGCTGTGTTCACTTGAATTGAGCTTAGCCCCGCCCACACTAGTTGATACTAGTCGTGACGTAAGTGGGCCGGCGGTAAACAGTGAGAAGGCCGCGGCGCTACTGGAGCGCCGCTGTCTTCTCAAACATCTGATTGGCGGGGGTCCCAGGTGTCGGACCCCCGCCGATCAGAAGCTGATGATCTATCCAGAGGACAGATCATCAGTAAAAACAAAGTGCAGAACCCCTTTAAACAGGTGCAGTCCCATTGAGGTGCAGTCCATCCCTACAATAGAGCCTGTAGCTGAGAGAGAAGTCAGCCCACTTCTTCAGGAACCCAAACCCCTCCTTCCTACACCAGTTCTTTTGCCACTTGTTAACCTCTCTAATCTCCAGCTGCCTTTCTCGTGTGGCTCGTGGTACTGGTAGTATTTCAGAAAATACTTCCTTTGAGGTCTTTGCCCTAAGCTTTTGACCTAAATCCCTAAAATCATTTTTAAGGACGCTCCACCTACCTCTAACTTTGTCATTGGTTATCTGTCCCAGTAATCTGTCAACCCGATCTGTGATGTGTTGAACTCGAGCGCAAGGAAGACAACACACCATTCAAAGATCCCGGTCTTTGTGACAGATCGCCCTATCTGTACCGCTAATAATTGAGTCTCCCACTACCAGCACCTGTCTGGCCTGTTCTTCTCTCTTGGTCTCCTGCTTACTGGAGCTGACATTCGCCTGACTGGCAGAGGAAGAGTCCGGCTGCAGCAGTGCTCTCCCTGAACTGAAATCCCCCTCATTTGCCAACCGTGCAAACTTGTCAGGGTGGGTCAGATCAGGCTAGCCTCCCTGGCACTCTGCCCTCTACCCCACTCTCTAACTGTTACCCAGCTAGCTACCTCACTTTTCTGAGCCTCCTAGCTACCACCCTCCCATCATCTACCCCACAGAGTGCTTGCTCAGTGAGCAGGAAACTCTTTTCTAAATTGTCAACGTTTCTCAGTGTTGAAGTTCGTCCGTTTAGATACTCGATGTGCGATTCCAAATGGGCAATTTGCTCACATTTTGAACAAAGACATGCACCCTCAAACGGCTGTTCCAGGACTGCATACATTAGACAAGTTGTTCACTGGACTGAGCTGTCAATAATGGAACACATACTAAGTGGGGATTACGCAAGAAAAGAAAAATACAATACAGTGCAGTGATAAGAATGTAACTTACTGTAGTCCCCTCCTAAAGTCCCTGAATCTCAAGTCACACATTTAATACAAACCCACACTGGAAATCAAACACGCGAACGCTCACAAACTTGCATTATTTGCCTGCTTGTATAAATGCAGCTCTCAAACCAGCCTGATTTTTTTCCTCTGAATTTTATTATGACAGAATGAATGACGGAATGCCTCTAAAGGCATTCCGTTATGAATTCCGTCATAGAATTGTGTTATGGTCCATGGTAAAGGAATCCATAATGTAATTCACCTTTTACCAGTAAACACATTTTATAACCTGAAATTCGCTCATCTCTAGTCAGAACCATGAGGTCCTAGGGCATGTCACTAGCAGTGGCATAGCGTGGGTTGCCAGCACCCGGGGCAAGCCCAAAATTGCACTTACCCCCAAGCCTGTGGGCATGCCCCTTTTAACAGATAATGTAGTAGATCATTTGCAGTCCTACATAACTCCATAGACAACACGGTGATAACTCTCTGAGTACACATAATGTGGTAGATGGATGTGAGGACCCAGAATTCAGAACACACACAGTGTGACCTGAAGTCTGGGGCCGGTCTGCGACAGTGTGGGTCAATCTCCTCCCCCCAACCCTACCATGAAACAAATATTTGGATGGACATTACATACATCGCAAATAAATATACAGTGGAATACAGCACCATACCTGTTACATCCAGTGGCCTCTCCTGGGATGTAGACTCTTTCCTCAACATCTTCATTCGGAGATAAGACCGCCATGGTACATTCTTTCAGCCGCTTCTCGTCTCACAGAGTTTCACATATTTTTTTTTCGATTCCTCACCTTATTATCATCCTCTCTTTCCTGGTGTCTCAACACGGTCATCCTGATCCTTCCCAATACTGTGCTAGAGCCAGACAGATAGTCCCCCATTCCCCATAATATTATTCCCCCTGTTTATCATAGTGACCCCCTCTGTATTATTATTATTATTATAATGGCCCCCTCTTTATTATTAGTATAATGGCCCCCTCTGTATTATTAGTATGTATATAATGCACCCCCTGTATTATCAATATAATGGCCCCCCTATATTATTAGTATATATAATGGCCCCTCTTTATTATTAGTATAATGGCCCCTCTGTATTATTAGTATATACAAACCGGATTCAAAAAAAGTTGGGACACTATACAAATTGTGTATAAAAACTGAATGCAATGATGTGGAGATGGCAAATGTCAATATTTTATTTGTAATAGAACGTAGATGATAGATCAAACGTTTAATCCGAGTAAATGTATAATTTTAAAGGAAAAATACATTGATTCAAATTTTCACGGTGTGAACAAATCCCCAAAAAGTTGGGACAAGAAGCAATAAGAGGCTGGAAAAAGTAAATTTGAGCATAACGAAGAGCAGGAAGACCAATTAGGTCAATTGACAACATGATTGGGTATAAAAAGAGCTTCTCAGAGTGGCAGTGTCTCTCAGAAGCCAAGATGGGTAGAGGATCACCAATTCCCACAATGTTGCACAGAAAGATAGTGGAGCAATATCAGAAAGGTGTTAACCAGCGAAAAATTGCAAAGACTTTGCATCTATCATCATCAACTGTGCATAACATCATCCGAAGATTCAGAGAATCTGGAACAATCTCTGTGTGTGAGGGTCAAGGCCGTAAAACCATACTGGATGCCCGTTATCTCCGGGTCCTTAAACGACACTGCACCACAAACAGGAATGTTACTGTAAAGGAAATCACAGAATGGGCTCAGGAATACTTCCAGAAACCATTGTCAGTGAACACAATCCACTGTGCCATCCGCCGTTGCCAGCTGAAACTCTACAGTGCAAAGAAGAAGCCATTTCTAAGCAAGATCCACAAGCTCAGACGTTTTCACTGGGCCAGGGATCATTTAAAATGGAGTGTGGCAAAATGGAAGACTGTTCTGTGGTCAGACAAGTTACGATTTGAAGTTCTATTTTGGAAATCTGGGACGCCATGTCATCCGGACCAAAGAGGACAAGGACAACCCAAGTTGTTATCAACGCTCAGTTCAGAAGCCTGCATCTCTGATGGTATGGGGTTGCATGAGTGTGTGTGGCATGGGCAGCTTGCATGTCTGGAAAGGCACCATCAATGCAGAAAAATATATTCAGGTTCTAGAACAACATATGCTCCCATCCAGACATCATCTTTTTCAGGGAAGACCCTGCATTTTTCAATAAGATAATGCCAGACCACATTCTGCATCAATCATAACATCATGGCTGCGTAGGAGAAGGATCCGGGTACTGAAATGCCCAGTCTGCAGTCCAGATCTTTCACCTATAGAGAACATTTGGCGCATCATAAAGAGGAAGGTGCAACAAAGAAGGCCCAAGACAATTGAACAGTTAGAGGCCTGTATTAGACAAGAATGGGAGAGCATTCCTATTTCTAAACTTGAGAAACTGGTCTCCTCGGTCCCCAGACATCTGTTGAGTGTTGTAAGAAGATGGGGAGATGCCACACAGTGGTGAAAATGGCCTTGTCCCAACTTTTGGGGGATTTGTTGACACCATGAAATTCTGATTCAACATATTTTTCCATTAAAATAGTAAATTTTCTCAGTTTAAACTTTTGTTCCGTGATTTATGTTCTATTCTGAATACAATATTAGAAGTTGGCACCTCTACATCATTGCATTCAGTTTTTATTCACGATTTGTATAGTGTCCCAACTTTTTAGGAATCCGGTTTGTATATATATATAATGGCCCCTCTGTATTATTAGTATAATGGATCCCTCTGTATTATTATTATTATTATTATTATAATGGACCGTTTTTTATTATTAGTATAATGACCCCCTCTGTATTATTAGTATATATATAATGCCCCCTGTATTAATAGCATATATAATGGCCCTTCTGTATTATTAGTATATATAATGGCCACCTCTGTATTATTAGTATATATAATGCCCCCTCTTTGTTAATGATATAATGTCCCCATCTTTGTTATTAATATAATGTCCCCCTCTTTATTATTAATATATTGGCCCTCTCTTTGTTATTATTATAGTGACCACTCTTATTAGTATAATGTCCTCGGTCCTCCCCTCTCTGCTCCTCCCCCACCCCATAGTGCCCCCAGTACCTCCCCAATTAGGTTAGGGTACATACTTAAAAAAAAATACCTCTCTCCATCACTGCTTTTGGTGTCCCGACACAGGCGGTCACGAACGCTTCACTGTGCCTACCTGCGCCGCGTCATCATCTCATCTCGCGAGACCCGACGCAGGAGGTCACAGTGAGGTAATTGTGACCGAGTGCTGCGTCGCTCTATTGCCTCATAGGCTTTAGGCCTAGTGTCCTGAAGCCTATGAGGCAAAAGGAGGGGATTCTAAACGAATTGGATTTGATCCAAAGTTTGTAAAAATTTGATCCAAATTAGTTTTTTCTGATGACTCATTTTGGATAAATTTCAGGGAGCGAGAGAGAGAAGGAGAGAGAAATTATAATTTTTTTTAGAAAAGTGAGAAACAAGAGAGAAGAATATCCTAGGGCCTCAGAGTGTCATACACAAATTTCCAACTGGAGCACTTTCGACTTGGGTAAAATCAGTGTTCACCCGAATCAACTTGGTTCCCCTTTTCGGCTGAATCAAACCCAAAATTGATTTTTGAGTGATCTGTTCATTTCTACAATCACATATGCTCTGATAAGTGTTGTTCTGTATTTTAATGTATATAAAGCAGGGGCATACCTATAGGGGGTGCAAAGGTAGCAGTCACTACCAGACCCAGGAGCCTGAGGGGCCCAATATTTGCCTCAGGCAGCACGAAGACTATGTGCTTCCCTGCCCCTGGCTAAACTCTTGCACCAGGGCCAATGAGCCTTTAGCTACACCCATGATATTAAGGGTCAGTAACAATTCAAAAAAACACTTGATATGTTATAGAGGCATATCAAAAGTTTACATCAGTGAGGGGTCTGTCAAAAGTTGTTTTGATATTAGTGACCCTTTAACTGTGCTTTTTATGAAGCACTCCTCTGTTTTTCTCTTTTGGCTTTCATATTGAGTGGCTACCCTTGAGCAGGGGGGTATCTACACTTTTATGGTTTCAATCCTGTTCAAAATTAACCCACATTTCAGTATTCCACTAAACTGGCAGTAAATGACCTGGGTGAAATAATTGCTGCCAGTTGATACATTATTAACCAATGCACAATTAAAGATTTCGTAAGAAGTACGCTAGGTTTTTATCATTCTTCATTCCAAACCATCAAAGGTAAACCTTCACAGGGAAAATGCAATTACCTGACAAGCCTTAATAGCCTTGTACAAATTACCTTGTAGCATCAATGTTGTCTTTAGATTTATTATAGAAACATCACAAAACTGATAACGTATCCAAGTTGGCAGGAATATAAATTATCATCCTTGCTAATGTGCTAACTCTAAAATGTAATTAAGATGTGTGGGCGGAACACAGCAAATAATATTAAGTTGTTGGTACACATGTATACATTCAGCTTCAAGTGCAATTAATTTGTGGGTTTGTTATTAATTACTATCAAATGTATCAGAAAAATTGACTTTAGTTTACATGGTGTGAATAATTTCTACTTACAATTCAACTGGAATAATTTCCGAGCAAACCTCTACTTGAATGGACCAAATTTGTTAGCTAATTAAACAAATCAAATGTAAACAGATAATTGGTGATTTACTTACTTGCTGCTATCTACTATTTGGCAGGGTTTCTATTGAAGGATTGAAAATGATAAAGGACAAAAGATGGCAGTGACCACTGCTGGCGCCTGCCAATATAACGCAAACTTAGATGTTACATTGTAAAGTCATTTAACATGACAGTGCCAAGCTGTGTTCAGCCAGACAGGAAATGTTGTTGATTGCAAAGGCACCTCATTGCAGTTATTTCAGACAAAGACATCAAATAGTTGAAATAAAAATGCTATTAACCTAAATTTACAAAACTATTATTATATATATATAAAAAAAAAAGAAAACTATAAACTCAAATGAAAATACCGGTAATACTCTTAAAATAACCCCTTATTGGTTTTCCTAAATACTTTTTATGATTTCATCATGAAATCATTCTGGAGCTAGTGTTGAGCGCGAATATTCGAATAACATATTTATTTTTTTATCGCAACTTCGAGAATTCACAAATATTTTGAATATAGTGCTATATATTCACTATATTGAATAATCTGCATTTTTTAACATCTGAAAACATGATTCCTCACTGCTTTTTGCTTGTGGGCCAATGAGTCATTGGCCCACAAGCAACTTAAGCAGGAAGGAGTCATGTTTTTAAATGGAAAAAAATTGACGAATATTTAAAAAAACTAATGTACAGCAATATAGCGAATATTTTTGTTATTTAGAATATTCGCCTTTTTTTTCCAATCTGTACACTTGTTTGCATAATCCTCCCCGACAAGCGTCCCCGTGACCATGGGTTAGAATATACTATCGGATCTTAGTTTTTCCTGCGATCGTGAAAACTCAGATCCGATGGTATATTCTAACCCACAGGCGTTCCCATGGTGACGGGGACCCTTGTCGGGGAGAAGAATGCCAAACAACTGTACAGGTTGAAAAACAAAAAAAGACAAATATCCTAAATAACGAATATATTTGCTATATTGCTATATATTCATTTTTTAGAAAATTTGTCATATTCTAAAACAAGAATATGTAGCAATATAACGAATATTCGCTAAATACAAATATAGATCAATTTAGATAATATAGTGCTATAGTATTTTTTTATAGTCTTATTAACCACTTCAGCCCCGCTAGGTGAAACCCCCTTCATGACCAGGCCACTTTTTACACTTCGGCACTACACTCCTTTCACCGTTTATCGCTCGGTCATGCAACTTACCACCCAAATGAATTTTACCTCCTTTTCTTCTCACTAATAGAGCTTTCATTTGGTGGTATTTCATTGCTGCTGGCATTTTTACTTTTTTTGTTATTAATCAAAATGTAACGATTTTTTTGCAAAAAAATGACATTTTTCACTTTCAGCTGTAAAATTTTGCAAAAAAAACGACATCCATATATAAATTTTTCACCAAATTTATTGTTCTACATGTCTTTGATAAAAAAAAAATGTTTGGGCAAAAAAAAATGGTTTGGGTAAAAGTTATAGCATTTACAAACTATGGTACAAAAATGTGAATTTCCGCTTTTTGAAACAGCTCTGACTTTCTGAGCACCTGTCATGTTTCCTGAGGTTCTACAATGCCCAAACAGTAGAAAAACCCCACAAATGACCCCATTTCGGAAAGTAGACACCCTAAGGTATTCGCTGATGGGCATAGTGAGTTCATAGAACTTTTTATTTTTTGTCACAAGTTAGCGGAAAATGATGATGATTTTTATTTTTTATTTTTTTCTTACAAAGTCTCATATTCCACTAACTTGCGACAAAAAATAAAAAATTCTAGGAACTCACCATGCCCCTCACAGAATACCTTGGGGTGTCTTCTTTCCAAAATGGGGTCACTTGTGGCGTAGTTATACTGCCCTGGCAATTTAAGGGCCCAAATGTGTGAGAAGAACTTTGCAATCAAAATGTGTAAAAAATGGCCTGTGAAGTCCGAAAGGTGCACTTTGGAATATGCGCCCCTTTGCCCACCTTGGCAGCAAAAAAGTGTGACACATCTGGTATCGCCGTACTCAGGAGAAGTTGAGGAATGTGTTTTGGGGTGTCATTTTACATATACCCATGCTGGGTGAGAAAAATATCTTGGTCAAATGCCAACTTTGTATAAAAAAATGGGAAAAGTTGTCTTTTGCCAAGATATTTCTCTCACCCAGCATGGTTATATGTAAAATGACACCCCAAAACACATTCCCCAACTTCTCCTGAGTACGGCGATACCAGATGTGTGACACTTTTTTGCAGCCAAGGTGGGCAAAGGGGCACATATTCCAAAGTGCACCTTTCAGATTTTGCAGGCCAGTTTTTACACATTTTGATTGCAAAGTACTTCTCACACATTTGGGCCCCTAAATTGCCAGGGCAGTATAACTACGCCACAAGTGACCCCATTTTGGAAAGAAGACACCCCAAGATATTCCGTGAGGGGCACGGCGAGTTCCTAGAATTTTTTATTTTTTGTCACAAGTTAGCGGAAAATGATGATTTTTTTTTCTTTCTCTTTTTTCCTTACAAAGTCTCATATTCCACTAACTTGCGACAAAAAATAAAAAATTCTAGGAACTCGCCATGCCCCTCACGGAATACCTTGGGGTGTCTTCTTTCCAAAATGGGGTCACTTGTGGGGTAGTTATACTGCCCTGGCAATTTAGGGGCCCAAATGTGTAAGAAGTACCTTGCAATCAAAATGTGTAAAAAATGGCCTGCGAAATCCGAAAGGTGCCCCTTTGCCCACCTTGGCTGCAAAAAAGTGTCACACATCTGGTATTGCCGTACTCAGAAGAAGTTGGGCAATGTGTTTTGGGGGGGTCATTTTACATATACCCATGCTGGGTGAGAGAAATATCTTGGCAAAAGACAACTTTTCCCATTTTTTTATACAAAGTTGGCATTTGACCAAGATATTTTTCTCACCCAGCATGGGTATATGTAAAATGACACCCCAAAACACATTCCCCAACTTCTCCTGAGTACGGCGATACCACATGTGTGACACTTTTTTGCAGCCTAGATGCGCAAAGGGGCCCAAATTCCTTTTAGGAGGGCATTTTTAGACATTTGGATCCCAGACTTCTTCTCACACTTTCGGGCCCCTAAAAAGCCAGGGCAGTATAAATACCCCACATGTGACCCCACTTTGGAAAGAAGACACCCCAAGGTATTCAATGAGGGGCATGGCGAGTTCCTAGAATTTGATTTTTTTTGCATAAGTTAGCGGATATTGATTTTTTTTTTGTTTTTTTCTCACAAAGTCTCACTTTCCGCTAACTTAGGACAAAAATTTCAATCTTTCATGGACTCAATATGCCCCTCACGGAATACCTTGGGGTGTCTTCTTTCCGAAATGGGGTCACATGTGGGGTATTTATACTGCCCTGGCTTTTTAGGGGCCCTAAAGCGTGAGAAGAAGTCTGGAATATAAATGTCTAAAAATGTTTACGCATTTGGATTCCGTGAGGGGTATGGTGAGTTCATGTGAGATTTTATTTTTTGACACAAGTTAGTGGAATATGAGACTTTGTAAGAAAAAACAAAAACAAAAACAAACAAAAAATTTCCGCTAACTTGTGCCAAAAAAATGTCTGAATGGAGCCTTACCAGGGGGGGGGGGTGATCAATGACAGGGGGGTGATCAATGACAGGGGGGTGATCAATGACAGGGGGGGTGATCACCCATATAGACTCCCTGATCACCCCCCTGTCATTGATCACCCCCCCTGTAAGGCTCCATTCAGACATCCGCATGATTTTTTACGGATCCATGGATCGGATCCACAGAACGCATGCGGACGTCTGAATGGAGCCTTACAGGGGGGTTATCAATGACAGGGGGTGATCAGGGTAATCACCCCCCTGTCACTGATCACCCCCCCTGTAAGGCTCCATTCAGACATCCGCATGATTTTTTACGGATCCATGGATACATGGATCGGATCCACAGAACGCATGCGGACGTCTGAATGGAGCCTTACAGGGGGGTTATCAATGACAGGGGGTGATCAGGGTAATCAGGGTGATCACCCCCCTGTCACTGATCACCCCCCCTGTAAGGCTCCATTCAGACATCCACATGATTTTTTACGGATCCATGGATACATGGATCGGATCCACAGAACGCATGCGGACGTCTGAATGGAGCCTTACAGGGGGGTTATCAATGACAGGGGGTGATCAGGGTAATCAGGGTGATCACCCCCCTGTCACTGATCACCCCCCCTGTAAGGCTCCATTCAGACATCCGCATGATTTTTTACGGATCCATGGATACATGGATCGGATCCACAGAACGCATGCGGACGTCTGAATGGAGCCTTACAGGGGGGTTATCAATGACAGGGGTGATCAGGGTAATCACCCCCCTGTCACTGATCACCCCCCCTGTAAGGCTCCATTCAGACGTCCGCATGATTTTTTACGGATCCATGGATACATGGATCGGATCCACAAAATGCATGCGGATGTCTGAATGGAGCCTTACAGGGGGGTTATCAATGACAGGGGGTGATCAGGGTAATCAGGGTGATCACCCCCCCTGTAAGGCTCCATTCAGACGTCCGCATGATTTTTACGGATCCATGGATACATGGATCGGATCCGTAAAAATCATGCGGACGTCTGAATGGAGCCTTACAGGGGGGGTGATCAATGACAGGGGGGTGATCAATGACAGGGGGTGATCAGGGAGTGTATATGGGTGATCACCCGCCTGTCATTGATCACCCCCCTGTAAGGCTCCATTCAGACGTCCGTATGCTTTTTGCGGATCCGATCCATGTATCCGTGGATCCGTAAAAATCATACGGACGTCTGAACGGAGCCTGACAGGGGGGTGATCAATGACAGGGCGGTGATCAATGACAGAGGGGTGATCAGGGAGTTTATATGGGGTGATCATGGGTGATCAGGGGTTTATAAGGGGTTAATAAGTGACGGGGGGGGGGGTGTAGTGTAGTGTGGTGTTTGGTGGGACTGTACTGACCTACCTGAGTCCTCTGGTGGTCGATCCTAACAAAAGGGACCACCAGAGGACCAGGTAGGAGGTATATTAGACGCTGTTATGAAAACAGCGTCTAATATACCTGTTAGGGGTTAAAAAATTCGGATCTCCAGCCTGCCAGCGAACGATCGCCGCTGGCAGGCTGGAGATCCACTCGCTTACCTTCCGTTCCTGTGAGCGCGCGCGCCTGTGCGCGCGCGTTCACAGGAAATCTCGCGTCTCGCGAGAAGACGCATATATGCGTCCAGGAGGAATAAAGCAACCACCTCCCGGACGCATATACGCGTACAGCGGTCGGGAGGTGGTTAAAAAAAATTTCTTCTGAACTTCAGATTTGGAAAAAATGTACACTATTAAAAAAAAATATTATAGCACTATATTAGCTTAGCTAAATTGCTCTGTTTGTATTTTCTCGAATATTCACTATATTGCTATATATTCTTTTTTTAGAATATGACAAATATTCTTAAAACGAATATATAGCACTATATTTACATGCCTCATCTTGGACTTGGATCAATTCTTAACTGGGCGTTACCAGTTGGCTATGGTATGTGTGTCCTTGTCATTGAAGGGAGCTGTATGTTTTTCTTTTTGTCTAACAGAAATGATTAGCTATGAATCTTGGTGCACTGCACAGTGATGTAGAGGGTAATAAATTACACTTGTAATAATGATAGTACATTACCTACAGAATGGATTGACTATGAATGTGGGTGCACTAGAACATAATGCACACGGCGATACACTTTCCCTGCACTCCCACTGCAGTTTAACGTTCAAGCATTCAAACTGAGATTGGGCCACCAAGTGGGATGGATATGCTTAGGCAGAGTGGCCTGGGCATACCTGATTTATCGTGATTCATGATTAATTAATTCACAACAAATCAAATTTCTTGTTGAAGTTCTGCGAATTGACCAAATCAAATTTGTCAAAACTTCGCTGATCTCCAGTGACAACTGTATGGGAGAAGTTAGTGCACCTACTAATACGCTAATAAGAAAAGGATCATTCAAAATGGGCCTGTCTGCCAAACGATGGTAAAAACGGAAAAGAGAAGGTCCTGTGGCAGGTGGGCCTGAAGATGGTATATGGGGTGAGGCTGGAGAAAAACTGCCCCAAGAGGAGCCCATGGCTGAGATGCTTCAGAAATAGGCAGCAAAGTATCTGTGCACTTAGGTGGAGGCTTAATGACTGCATAAGATGACTGGGAAGCAGACAGGTCAGCAGCTGTGTTTTGGACAACCACAATGGAGGTATAGGAAAGGAAGTTGGAATTTTCATTTGATTTGAAGGAAAACCAGTGTCCAGGTCAGTCTACCCCATAAACAGTGTCTTCTCTAACACAGTGAGCAGTGGCCAGGCATAAGATACAGAGAGAGAGTAAAAAGCTGTCATTATGCTGGGGGGTTTGCTCATCCACAGATGGACCTGCTGAGTGTGACCTCCACTGTTCTGTGTCTGTCAGATCACTGGAAAGTGATGTAGAGGGGCCACTAGTCTGTGGCACATGTAATTCAATATAGGCTGTTGGGCTTGGGGAAATAGTTCACAGCTGGAAACTCGCTACTTGTGGGTTGTGGAAGCAGGGATTGCCTGGGCCTACCTCAGCATAAGAAGCGATGGTCAGCAAGGAGGAAGTTGTTTTACGGAGGGTTTCACTTAATCCAGTGTTGCAGCAGATATTGATTGGACTGATTGTGAGGAGGTGCTTCTTAGCGGATGCAATGAGATCACAGTAATCTCTGTGGGTGCCAAAAGACGAGGTGTAGAGGAATCCAATCGGACATCTTGACAGGCATATGATGTGGTGCATAGCGGGGTCTCAAGAGTAACTACCATAGCGGCAGACCATGAGACTGCCAAGGGCCCAGGGCAAGAGGGGGCCCAGTCTTAGTTGGGATTATCTCCTCTTCTACTGGAGGTGAAAACTTGGTCAGAACTCTACCCTCTAAAGGAACAACTTTTAGCAAACTAGGTAGTGGAAAACATAGCCCAAGAGTCTGTGAAAGGTGTTTAGGCGGAAACTCTTCTGTTCTGTGTGGGGTCTGGTTTGATCCTTGCTATTGGGCCCTTACTTCTCTATGTACGCCACTGAGGAGAAGAATAGATAACTTTTACCCTGAGATAAGGTAAGAGAGGCAGATGAATTTGCTCTACCCTGGTTTATGGATTTCCTCATGATGGAGTTTAGGATGCTGAGGATTTAAATGGGTTATAAGTAATGTAAAAAATGTAAATAAATGAAAATCAGACATCATAGCTTTCTAACAAAGCTAGAACCAGCCCTATACCTCACATAGATTCAGAGATCTCCCTGTTCATTGCTCTGTTAGATTTATATCAAGCTGACAGCTCAAGCGGAATTTCTTGTCTGCTGCAGCTCAGGGGGCGTGTCTCGGCTCTACCTATCACAGCTCAGATGAAACTGAGCATGTGCGCCCTTCTCAGTGAGCAGGTCAAAGAAATAAGGAAAAACTAACATCAGGTGGCGCTACATATACATTTTATTGAATAACTCAGTGGGTATGCCACATTTTTAATTACATGCAATTACAAAAGGATTCAGATCCAGGTGCTGGTTTGAAAACTGTACACTGTAGACTAATTTTAAGGAGGAAAAGAAGGAGTTCAGGGAAAGATGTCTCCATGCTGCCATCACCAGCCACGACCTCTTTATGCTTTTCATTTTTACAGCGTTCCCTTTGCGGTAAAACTGAACTGTTACTGTCATTCTCCAAGCTAATAGCTTGTTCGCGTTTGCCGCGGCGGGCAGACACATTCCAGCCAATCAGCAGCAGACCCTCCCTCCCAGACCCTCCCACCTCCTGGACAGCATCCATTTTAGTTTCATTCGGAAGCTGCATTCACAGTGAGAGGAGGGACAGTGCTGCTGCTGCTGCTGATTCAATAGGGAAATCGTTAGCTAGGGCATTGTTTTGTGTCCACAGACTCATCTGCTGTAAGGACAGCGTCCTGACAGCACCCCAAAAAGCCCTTTTCAGAGCTGGTACTACATCAGTGTGCTTTTTTTTATTTATATATATATATATATATATAAAAGAAAACCACAGGCGGCACCACCCTCAAAATGTTGCGTAAAAAGTGGGTGCAAAATCCAAGTACGGCAGCAGGTGCTTACCCACTAGTAGAGATTAAAAAATTGGACTGCACTCCAAACAAATCTTCAGAAAAATCTGTTTTATTCACCCATAAATGGCAAAGCGACGTTTCGGCTCCAACTGAGCCTTTCTCAAGAAAGGCTCAGTTGGAGCCGAAAAGTCGTTTTGCCATTTATGGGTGAATAAAACAGATTTTTCTGAAGATTTGTTTGGAGTGCAGTCCAATTTTTTAATCTCTCTCTCTATATATATATATATATTGCAGTTGCCTGGCTGCCCGTTTGTGAGAGGCTGCAGGCTTAGTCACAGACAGCACGTGCACACCATTCATACAGGTTGTGACAGAAAATACCTCGCAGATAAAAAAAAATTATATTTTATATTTTTCTGTGATATAATCACATTTGCAAGCCCGTGTGTGTCAGGCCCACACAGACTGTATTGTGGCCACTGGCTAGGCCTCCACTCCATTACAGGATGTCATTCACTCAAATACCTTGCAGATAAAAAAAATTATATTAAATGTTTTTCTGTGATATTATCACATTTGCAAATTGCAAGCCCGTGTGTGTCAGGCCCACACAGACTGTATTGTGTCTAGTGGCTAGGCCTCCACTCATACCGTTACAGGGTGTCATTCACTCAAATACCATGCAGATAAAAAAAATTATATTACATTTTTTTATGTGATATTATCACATTTGCAAATTGCAAGCCCGTGTGTCAGGCCCACACAGACTGTATTGTGGCCACTGGCTAGGCTCATACCGTTACAGGGTGTCATTCACTCAAATACCTTGCAGATAAAAAAAAAATGATATTACATTTTTTTCTGTGATATTATCACATTTGCAAATTGCAAGGCCGTGTGTGTCAGGCACACACAGACTGTACTGTGCCCACTGCCCACAACTTATATTAGGGTGGCACAGTACCTTGCGCGCATAGTACCGCTTATCTAAAAAAAAATGACAGGCAGAGGCAACCCACCCCGCAGGGGCCGTCGTGGTCGTGATGCTGTGATTTCCACTGGCCCTGGAATAATGCCCAGTGTTCAGAGGCCACGTACCCTGAACCCAAAAAATTCAGAAAAAATAGTTGACTGGCTTACACAGGACACCCAATCTTCAACAGCTTCCGCTAAGAACCTTGACGCACCATCCTCCTCCAGCTCAGCGTTAGTAACCTGCTCTCAAGTTACCACTCTCCCGCCCGCCGCCACTACCACCACTACCACCACAGCCACCACAGCCGCTTCACTTGATCCCTCAGAGGAGTTATTTTTACATCATTTGGATGAAATTAGTGATGTGCAACCATTATTGCCAGGGGATGTAGATAACAGGTATATGTCTCAGTCAGGCAGCATTACACACATGGACGTACAGTGTGATGATGATGATGATGTTGTACCCCATGCTGCTTCCTTTGCTGAGGTGTCAGATACAAGTGAAGTGGTTGATGATGACGATGTGTCCGTGGATGCCACGTGGGTGCCTGCTCGAAGAGAAGAAGAAGAGGGGGAAAGTTCAGAAGGGGAGACAGAGAGAAGGAGGGGACGAGTTGGAAGCAGGGGGAGGTCATCGCAAGGAGCTAGTGGCACAGTCAGACAGCATGTATCAGCACCCGGGGTCAGCCAGACAGCACGCCAATCAATGCATGCTGTTGCCACCACCAGAATGCCGTCATTGCAAAGCTCAGCAGTGTGTCATTTTTTTGTGTGTCTGCCTCTGACAACAGCGATGCCATTAACAACCTGTGCCAAAAGAAACTGAGTCGTGGGAAATTCAACACCCACCTAGGTACAACTGCTTTGCAAAGGCACATAATCGCACATCACAAACGCCTATGGGACCAACACATGATGGCGAGTAGCACACAAGCTCAAAGCCACCATCCTCCTCCTCCTGGTCCAGCATCTTCAGCCACGTCAACCACTGCTGTCCTCCTTGCCCCCTCTCAAACATCCGCCACTCCGCCTCTCACCTTCAGCAGTTCCATCTCATCTGCACACAGTCAGGTGTCTGTAAAGGAAATGTTTGAGCGTAAGAAGCCAATGTCACCCCTTGCCCGGCGTCTGACAGCTGGCTTGACGGAACTCTTAGCCCGCCAGCTTTTACCATACCAGCTGCTGGAGTCTGAGGCCTTCAAAAAATTTGGCGTTATTGGGACACCACAGTGAAAGGTACCCGGACGAATTTTTTTTTTAAAATAAGGCAATCCCAAACCTCTACTCAGTGATTGAAAAGGAAGTCATGGCATCTCTGGTATACAGTGTTGGGGCAAGGGTCCATCTGACCACTGATACCTGGTCTGCAAAGCACTGTCAGGGCAGGTATATCACGTACACTGCGCATTGGGTCAACCTGCTGACGGCTGCCAAGCATGGAATGCGTGGCTCTGCAGTGGAGTTGGTGACACCGCCATGACTTGCAGGCAGGCCTACTGCCACCTCCTCTACACTCCTCCTACTCCATCCTCTTCCATAACCTCCTCGGCTGAGTCCTCTTCTGCTGCGGTGTCTGGCTGCACATCAACTGAATCCCCCCAGCTCCCCAGGGGCTATTCCACATCCCGGATACGACAGTGTCATGCTGTCTTGGGGTTGACTTGCCTGAAAGCAGAGAGCCACACCAGACCAGCACTCCTGTCCGCCCTGAACGCACAGGTGGATCAGTGGCTGACCCCGCACCAACTGGAGATCGGCAGAGTGGTGTGTGACAATGGAAGCAATTTGTTGGCGGCAATGAATTTGGGCAAGTTGTCACATGTGCCATGCGTGGCACATGTGTTGAATCTCATCATACAAAGCTTTGTGTCTAAGTACCCAGATTTCAGGAGGTCCTTAAGCAGGCCAGGAAGGTTTGTGGCCATTTCAGGCGTTCCTACATGGCCATAGCGCACTTTTCAGACATTCAGCGCCGAAACAACATGCCAGTGAGGCGCTTGATTTGCGACAGCCCGACACATTGGAATTCAACACTCCTAATGTTCGACTGCCTGCTCCAACAAGAAAAAGCCGTCAACTAGTAATTGTATGACCGGGGTGCTAGGACAGCCTCTGCAGAGCTGGGAATCGCACTGAAGGCACCATCAACGACCTCATCCCATTTGTTTTCTTCCTGGAGCGTGCCTTGCGAAGAGTGCTGGATCAGGCTGTAGATGAGCGTGAAGAGGAAGAGTTGTGGTCACCATCACCACCAGAAACAGCCTTGTCATCATCGCTTGCCGGACCTGCGGCAACGCTGCAAGAGGAGTATGAGGAAGAGGAGTCAGAGGAGGAATGTGGCTTTGAGGAGGAGGAAGACCAACCACAGCAGGCATCCCAGGGTGCTCGTTGTTCTCACCTATCTGGGACCCGTGGTGTTGTACGTGGCTGGGGGGAAGAACAGACCGTCAATGACATCAGTGAGGAGGAGGAACGGGAAATGAGTAGCTCGGCATCTAACCTTGTGCAAATCGGGTCTTTCATGCTGTCATGTCTGTTGAGGGACCCTCGTATAAAAAGGATGAAAGAGAACGATCTGTACTGGGTGGCCACGCTACTAGACCCCCGGTATAAGCAGAAAGTGGTGGAAATGTTACCAAATTACTGAAAGTCAGAAAGGATGCAGCAGTTCAAAACCAAACTAAAAAATATGCTTTACACAGCTTATAAGGGGGATGTCACAGCACAACCGGAATCTAACAGGGGAAGACGTGAAAGTAATCCTCGTCCTACCATGACCACGGCGGCAAGGACAGGACGCTTAACAGATGTGTTGTTTTTGATGGAGGACATGCAGAGCTTTTTCAGTCCAACACATCGCCACAGCCCTTCGAGATCCAGCCTTAGAGAACGACTCGACCGACAGGTAGCAGACTACCTCGCCTTAACTGCAGATATTGACACTCTGAGGAGCGATAAACCCCTTGATTACTGAGTGTGCAGGCTTGACCTGTGGCCAGAACTATCCCAGAACTTCTGGCCTGCCCCGCTTCAAGTGTCCTGTCAGAAAGGACCTTCAGTGCAGCAGAAGGGCATTGTCACTGACAAAAGAAGTCGCCTCGGTCAAAAAAGCGTTGATTACCTCACCTTCATCAAGATGAATGAGACATGGATCCCGAAGGGACTGACAGTGGGGGATACGGACAGTGTGTACATGCCTAATTTTTCTGGCCTCTAGTGCTGCACTGTGGCTGCAAAAACAAAACAAAAAAAAGGCACATACATGTGTCAATTCCCCTTCGTGATCGGTACCTTGTTGTGGTGAAGGGGGCTTGCATATCACAATGAAGCGATCATCACCTCTATGAGTGTGTTGGCAATTTCGCCACACCCCAGATAAGGCCGTTGCTTCATTATGATCAGACTAAAAGCGATCGGCTGGATAATTTTTCAAAGAAAAAACATTATTATTATTATTATTTTTTTAAATTGTATGGGTTTTTAATACATAAAATAAACTATTAAGAGACTTTATTATGATTTTTTTATTAGAAATAATGCAGACAATTTAAAAAATCCCCATCAATTCCAATACAAAGCATAGGTCAAAACAAAATTATTTCAGGATGGATGTCGTTAATTCAACAATGATTAATCAATTCGACACACAGGGATGTAACAGGGATTAAACTGATGAGAATAGTACTACAGAAAATACCACTCATATCGGGTGTGACAGTAAATTGCACGGAGCAGACGCAGTGACCGTGGATTCAAACAAAGGGGAGGGAGCCAGCGTTTTTTTAACCATCTCCCCGTTTGAAAAATCAATTCAATTCACCTTTTGGGGACCCTTGGTGTTGTATGTGGCTGGGTGGAGGAAGAAACCTTCAATTACATCAACGGGACATGGCTAGCTTGGTATCCAACCTTGTGCAAATGGGAAGTTTGCTGTTGGGCAAATGGACTGTTTGCGGTTGTTTGCGGTGCATTAAAAGGGGAGTTTGGTCTGTCAATGTCTGTGAAGCAGGCGTAACCCTTACACTACCTGATCCATACAACATCATACCTGATCATATACACACACTGGATGTTTTAAACCACGTTGTTCAATTTTTTTTTGGATTGTTAGGTGATTTATGCCCTTTATGGATTAAAATCCAACTCTGCGTCAACTATGTAATTTTCCATGGGAGTTTTGCCATGGATCCCCCTCTGGCATGCCACAGTCCAGGTGTTAGTCCCCTTGAAACATCACTACCGTGGCTAGAAAGAGTCCCTTTGGGTTTTAAAATACGCCTAACCATTAAAGTCAATGGCGGTTCGCCCGGTTCGCCAGTTCGTGAACATTCGTGAACATTTGCAGAAATTCGCGTTCGCCTTTCGCGAACGGAAATTTTTATGTTCGCGACATCTCTAATTAACAATTGGATTTAATAACTGGTTGAACCTCCTTTGGCAGCAATAACTTGAACCAAATGTTTCCTGTAGTTGCAGATCAGACGTGCACAACAGTCAGGAGTAATTCTTGACCATTCCTCTTTACAGAACTGTTTCAGTTCAGCAATATTCTTGGGATGTCTGGTGTGAATTGCTTTCTTGAGGTCATGCCACAGCATCTCTATCGAGTTGAGGCCAGGACTCTGACTGGGCCACTCCAGAAGGCATATTTTCTTCTGTTTAAGCCATTCTGTTGTTGATTTACTTCTATGCTTTGGTTCGTTGTCCACCCTTCCTCTGTTCAGCTTTAGCTGGTGGACAGATGGCCTTAAGTTCTCCTGCAAAATGTCTTGATAAACTTGGGAATTCATTTTTCGTTCAATGATAGCAATACGTCCAGGCCCTGACACAGCAAAACAGCCCCAAACCATGATGCCCCCACTACCATGCTTCACAGTTAGGATGAGGTTTTTTGTTGGTGTGCTGTGCCTCTTTTTCTCCACAAACAACTCAACTTTGGTTTCATCTGTCCACAGAATATTTTGCCAGTACTGCTGTGGAACATCCAGGTGCTCTTGTGCAGCAATGTTTTTTTTGGACAGCAGTGGGTTCCTCTGTAGTATCCTCTCATGAAATCCATTCTTGTTTAGTGTTTTACATCTCGTAGATTCCATAACAGGGATGTTGACATATGTCAGAGACTTGTGTAAGTCTTTAGCTGACACTCTAGGATTCTTCTTCGCCTCATTGAGAAGTCTGCTCTGTGCTCTTGCAGTCATCTTGACAGGATGGCCACTCCTAGGGAGAGTAGCAGCAGTGCTGAACATTTATAGATAATTTGTCTTACCGTGGACTTTTATAACCCTTTCCAGCTTTATGCAAGTCAAAAATTCCTAATTGCTTATGCTTCTTGTGAAAGACAAACCCAGAACTGGTGTGTGTTTTTTATAGGGCAGCTGTAACAAACACCTCCAATCTCATCTCATTGATTGGACTCCAGTTGGCTGACACCGAACTCCAATTAGCTCTTGGAGAGGTAATTAGTCTAGGGGTTCACATACTTTTTCCACCTGCACTGTAAATTTTTACATGGTGTGTTCAATAAAAACATGGTAACATTTAATTCTTTGTGTGTTATTAGTTTAAGCAGACTGTGATTGTCTATTGTTGTGACTTAGATGAAGATCAGATCACATTTTATGACCAATTTGTACAGAAATCCATATCCTTCCAAAGGGTTCACATACTTTTTCTTGCAACTGTATGACTTTTCATCATATTTTATTAAAGCTTTTTGGGGGGAGGGAGGTGAAGCAATTAAAAACTGCGGTAAATCAGCCATATTTTTTTCCATTATAGCATTCATTGAATGGGATAAATACCTGTTAATAGCTCAGGCATTTTAGAATACTAATAATCACAATTTTTTATTATTTATTGTTATTTTTAAAATGGGGAAAGGGATGATCTAATTATTATTATTAATTTATTTTTTAAACTTGTTTTACATGTATTTTTAGTACCCCTTGGAGACTTTAACATGTGATTGTCTGATTGCTTCTGCCATAGACTGCAATGATGTGAATCAGTCCGTACTTATCAAGTCATGCCACAGGCTGAGCTTGATAGGAACTTTGCCATTATAGGCTTCAGAGCCTTCAAAAATTCTTCAAATGGTTCCCTCAATCTTAGCATGGGGAGTCCTTCAGTCCCCAGGAGCGTGGCTCTCCCAGAAAATAACTTCCCAGATGCCATGGTCGCAATTGACTATGGCACCTGCTATCGCTGTTATTGCCGATCACTGACTCTGCCACCAGATGTCCTCTATGTAAACAAGCAGGTACTCAACAGTAAGCTCCTAAGCAGTAGTGATGTCCCAAACTATTCGCTGGCGAACAGTTCACGGCGACCATGGCTTGTTTGCGTTTGCCGCGGCGGGCGAACATATGAGATGTTCGGTCCGCCCCCTATACATCATCATTGAGCAAACTTTGACCCTGTACCTTACAGTCAGCAGACACATTCCAGCCAATCAGCAGCAGACCCTCCCTCCTAGACACTCTTACCTCCTGGACAGCATCCATTTTAGATTCATTCGGAAGCTGCATTCTTAGTGAGAGGAGGGACAGTGTAGCTGCTGCTGATTTAATAGGGAAATCGATAGCTAGGGCAGTGTTCTGTGTCCACAGACTCATCTGCTGTAAGGACAGCGTCCTGACAGCACCCCAAAAAGCCCTTTTTAGGGCTGGTACATCAGTCTGCTTTTTTTTATAGACCAAAAGTTTGGACACACCTTCTCATTCAAAGAGTTTTCTTTATTTTCATGATTAAGAAAATTGTAGATTCACACTGAAGGCATCAAAATTATGAATTAACACATGTGGAAATATACATATAACAAAAAATTGTGAAACAACTGAAAATATGACATATTTTAGGTTCTTCAAAGTAGCCACCTTTTGAGTAAAGAAAAACGAGTGGCCATCATTACTTTATGAAATTAAGGTCAGTCAGTCCGAAAAATTGGGAAAACTTTGAAAGTGTCCCCAAGTGCAGTCACAAAAACCATCAAGCGCTACAAAGAAACTGGCTGACATGCGGACCGCCCCAGGAAAGTAAGACCAAGAGTTACCTCTGCTGCGAAGGATAAGTTCGTCCGAGTCACCAGCCTCAGAAATCGCAAGTTAACAGCAGCTCAGATTAGAGACCAGGTCAATGCCACACAGAGTTCTAGCAACAGACACATCTCTAGAGGAGACTGTGTGAATCAGGTCTTTATGGTAGAATATCTGCTAGGAAACCACTGCTAAGGACAGGCAACAAGCAGAAGAGACTTGTTTGGGCTAAAGAACACAAGGAATGGACATTAGACCAGTAGAAATCTGTGCTTTGGTCTGATGAGTACAAATTTGAGATCTTTGGTTCCAACCACCGTGTCTTTGTGCAACGCAGAAAAGGTGAACGGATGGACTCTACATGCCTGGTTCCCACTGTGAAGCATGGAGGAGGAGGTATGATGGTGTGGGGGTGCTTTGCTGGTGACACTGTTGGGGATTTATTCAAAATTGAAGGCATACTGAACCAGCATGGCTACTACAGCATCTTGCAGCGGCATGCTATTCCATCCGGTTTGCGTTTAGTTGGAACATCATTTATTTTTCAACAGGACAATGACCCCAAACACACCTCCAGGCTGTGTAAGGGCTATTTGACCATGAAGGAGAGTGATGGGGTGCTGCGCCAGATGACCTGGCCTCCACAGTCACCGGACCTGTACCCAATCGAGATAGTTTGGGGTGAGCTGGACCGAAGAGTGAAGGCAAAAGGGCCAACAAGTGCTAAGCATCTCTGGGAACTCCTTCAAGACTGTTGGAAGACCATTTCAGGTGACTACCTCTTGAAGCTCATCAAGAGAATGCCAAGAGTGTGCAAAGCAGTAATAAAAGCAAAAGGTGCTACTTTGAAGAACCTAGAATATGACATATTTTCAGTTGTTTCACACTTTTTTGTTATGTATATAATTCCACATGTGTTAATTCATAGTTTTGATGCCTTCAGTGTGAAATCTACAATTTTCATAGTCATGAAAATAAAGAAAACTCTTTGAATGAGAAGGTGTGCCACACTTTTGGTCTATCTTTATATATATATATATATATATATATATATATATATTGCAGTTGCCTGCCCGTGTGTGAGAGGCTGCAGGCCCACAGACTGTACTGTGTGCACACTATTCATACAGGGTGTCACAATGTCTTGCAGATAAAAAAAAGTCAATTTATTTTTTCTCTGTAATAAATATAATCACAGTTGCAAGCCAGTGTGTGTCAGGCCCACACAGACTGTATTGTGCCCACTGCCCACAACTTATATAGGGTGGCACAGTACCTTGCACGCATAGTACCATTCAGCTAAAAAAAAATGACAGGCAGAGGCAGGCCACCCCGCAGGGGCCGGCGTGGTCTTGGTGCTGTGATTTCCACTGGCCCTGGAATAATGCCCAGTGTTCAGAGGCCACATACCCTGAACCCAAAAAATTCTGAGGACATAGTTGACTGGCTTACAGAGGACACCCAATCTTCAACAGCTTCCGCTAAGAACCTTGACGCACCATCCTCCTCCAGCTCAACTTCGGTCATCTGATCTCAAGTTACCACTCTCCCACCCGCCGCCACCACCACCACTACCACCACAGCCGCTTCACTTGATCCGTCAGAGGAGTTATTTACACATCAGTTGGATGAAATTAGTGATGCGCAACCATTATTGCCAGAGGATGTAGATAACAAGGATATGTCTCAGTCAGGCAGGATTACACACATGGACGTACAGTGTGGTGATGATGATGATGTTGTACCCGCTGCTGCTTCCTTTGCTGAGGTGTCAGATACAAGTGAAGTGGTTGATGATGACGATGTGTCCGTGGATGCCACGTGGGTGCCTGCTCGAAGAGAAGAAGAGGGGGAAAGTTTAGAAGGGGAGACAGAGAGAAGGAGGAAACTAGTTGGAAGCAGGGGGAGGTCGTTGCAAGGAGCTAGTGGCACAGTCAGACAGCATGTATCGGCACCCGGGGTCAGCCAGACAGCACGCCAATCAACGCATGCTGTTTCTACAACCAGAATGCCGTTATTGCAAAGCTCAGCAGTGTGGCATTTTTTGTGTGTGTCTGCCTCTGATAACAGCAATGCTATTTGCAACCTGTGCCAAAAGAAACTGAGTCATGGGAAGTCCAACGCCCACCTCGGTACAACTGCTTTGCGAAGGCACATGATCTCACATCACAAACGCCAATGGGATCAACACATGAGTACAAGCAGCACTCAAACTCAAAGCCACCTCCTAGTCCAGCATCTTCAGCCACGTCAACCACTGCTATCCTCCTTGCCCCCTCTCAACCACCTACCACTCCGCCTCTCACCTTCAGCAGTTCCATCTAATCTGCCCACAGTTAGGTGTATGTTAAGGAAATGTTTGAGAGTAATAAGCCAATGTCACAGAATCACCTCCTTGCCCGACATCTGACAGCTGGCTTGACGGAACTCTTAGCCCGCCAGCTTTTACCATACCAACTGGTGGAGTCTGAGGCCTTCAAAATATTTGTCGCTATTTGGACACCACAGTGGAAGGTACCCTTTTTCAAAAAAGGCAATCCCAAACCTCTACTCTGTTATTGAAAAGGAAGTCATGGCATCTCTGGCATACAGTGTTGGGGTAAGGGTCCATCTGACAACTGATACCTGGTCTGCAAAGCACGGTCTGGGCAGGTATATCATGTACACTGCGCATTGGGTCAACCTGCTGACGGCTGACAAGCATGGAATGCCTGGCTCTGCAGCGGAGTTGGTGACACTGCCACAACTTGCAGGCAGGCCTACTGCCACCTCCTCTACTCCTCCTACTCCATCTTCTTCGATAACCTCCTCGGCTGAATCCTCTTCTGCTGCGGCGTCTGGCTGCATATCAACTGAATCCCCCCAGCTCTCCAGGGGCTATTCCACATCCCGGCTATAACAGTGTCACGCTGTCTTGGGGTTGACTTGCCTGAAAGCAGAGAGCCACACCGGACCAGCACTCCTGTCCACCCTGAACGCACAGGTGGATCAGTGGCTGACCCCACACCAACTGGAGATCGGCAAAGTGGTGTGTGACAATGGAAGCAATTTGCTGGCGGCATTGAATTTGGGCAAGTTGACACATGTGACACAACGCTTTGTGTCTAAGTACCCAGGCTTACAGGACGTCCTCAAGCAGGCCAGGAAGGTGTGTGGCCATTTAAGGCATTCCTACACTGCCATGGTGCTTTTTTCCAATTTTCAGCGGCGAAACAACATGCTAGTGAGGCGCTTGATTTGCAACAACCCGACACGTTGGAATTCAACACTCCTAATGTTCGACCGCCTGCTCCTACAAGAAAAAGCCATCAACGAGTATTTGTATGACCGGGGTGCTCGGACAGCCTCTGCGGAACTGGGAATTTTTTTGCCACGTTACTGGACGCTCATGCGCAATGCATGTAGGCTCATGCGTCCTTTTGAGGAGGTGACAAACCTAGTCAGTCGCACTGAAGGCACCATCAGCGACCTCATCCCATTTGTTTTCTTTCTGGAGCGTGCCCTGCGAAGAGTGCTGGATCAGGCTGTAGATGAGTGTGAAGAGGAAGAGGAAGAGTTGTGGTCACCATCACCACCAGAAACAGCCTTGTCCTCATCGCTTGCCGGATCTGCGGCAATGCTGGAAGAGGAGTATGAGGAAGAGGAATCAGAGGAGGAATGTGGCTTTGAGGAGGAAGGAAGACCAACCACAGCAGGCATCCCAGGGTGCTCGTTGTTGTCACCTATCTGGGACCCGTGGTGTTGTACGTGGCTGGGGGGAAGAACAGACCGTCAATGACATCAGTAGGACGAGGAACGGGAAATGAGTAGCTTGGCATCCAACCTTGTGCAAATGGGGTCTTTCATGTCTGTTGAGGGACCCTCATATAAAAAGGATGAAGGAGAACGACCTGTACTGGGTGGCCACGCTACTAGACCCCCGGTATAAGCAGAAAGTGGCGGAAACGTTACCGAATTACCGGAAGTCGGAAAGGATGCAGCAGTTCAAAACGAAACTAAAAAATATGCTTTACACAGCTTATAAGGGGGATGTCACAGCACAACGGGAATCTAACTGGGGAAGAGGTGAAAGTAATCCTCCTCCTACCACGACCACGGCGGCAAGGACAGGACGCTTTACAGATGTGTTGTTGATGGAGGACATGCAGAGCTTTTTCAGTCCTACACATCGCCACAGCCCTTCGGGATCCAGCCTTAGAGAATGACTCAACCGACAGGTAGCAGACTACCTCACCTTAACTGCAGATATCGACACTCTGAGGAGCGATGAACCCCTTGACTACTGGGTGTGCAGGCTTGACCTGTGGCCTGAGCTATCCCCAGTTTGCGATAGAACTTCTGGCCTGCCCCGCTTCAAGTGTCCTGTCAGAAAGGACCTTCAGTGCAGCAGGAGGCATTGTCACTGACAAGAGAAGTCGCCTCGGTCAAAAAAGTGTTGATTACCTCAACTTCATTAAAGATGAATGAGGCATGGATCCCGAAGGGACTGACAGTGGGGCATACGTTTGACTAACAAAAGACCTGATGACAGGCCTTGGCCGAAAAATGGTCCCCACTCTGTTGTATTTAATGTCTGCATACCGGATGACTTGAATTCTCCGCCACCAACTAGGGTTCAAGCCGCAATGTTTTAGTCACCTTTCTGCCTTGAAAACATCAATTTGTCCGGCCGCTGCTACAACAGCGGCTGCAACAGTAACATTGTTTTTCAGGCATGTGTACATGCCTAATTTTTCTGGCCTCTGGTGCAGCACTGTGGCTGCAAAAACAAAACAAAAAAATGGCATACAAGTGTCAATTCCCCTTTCGTGATCGTTACCTTGTTGTGGTGAATGGGCTTGCGTATCACAATGAAGCGATCATCACCTCTATTGCCACACCCCAGATGATAAGGCCGTTGCTTCATTATGATCAGACCAAAAGCGACCGGGACGGCTGGATGTTTTTTCATAGAAAAAACTTAAATTTTTTTATTTCTCTTTTTTTAAGTTGTATGGGTAGGTTTTTAATACATAAAATAAAAAAAATCATAATGAAGTGTCTTAATAGATTATTAGAAATAATGCAGACAATTTAAAAAATCCCCAACAATTCCAATACAAATCAAGTACAAAGCTCAGAACTAAATTATTCCAGGATGTCGTAATGGTACATTAATTCGACAATGGTTAATCAATTCGACACACGTCCCCGGATAGGGGACATAACAGGGATTAAACTGATAGGAATAGGACTAGTTAAGACACCACTCATATAGGGTGTCACAGCACATTGCTCCGTGCACGCGCAGTGCCCCAACTTGGGAGTAAGAGGACCGACTGCTTTTTCCATCTCCCCGTTCCTAAAATCAATTCAGTTTGGTGTATCAGAGTTTGGTCTGTCACTGTGAAGGCAGTCGAAGATACCCGGCCTAAATTTTTTTTCACAAAAGGCAATCCCACCCTGATATGGGACGTAACAGAGATTAAACTGATGAGAAGAGAGAACTACAGGAAATACCACTCATATCGGGTGTGACAGTAAATTGCACGGCGCAGACGCAGTGACCGTGGATTAAAACGAAGGGGAGGGAGCCAGCGTTTTTTTAACCATCTCCCCATTCGAAAAATCTATTTAATAAATGGACCCCAGATTGGGGACGTAACAGGGATTAAACTGATGAGAGGAGAACTACAGAAAATAACACTCATATCGGGTGGGACAGTAAATTGCACGGCACAGACGCAGTGACCGTGGATTCAAACAAAGGGGAGGGAGCCAGCATTTTTTTAACCATCTCCCCGTTCAAAAAATCAATTCAATTCACCTTTCGGGTATCCTTGGTGTTGTACGTGGTTGGGTGGAGGAAGAAACCTTCAATGACATCAACGGGACATGGCTAGCTTGGTATCCAACCTTGTGCAAATGGGGAGTTTGCGGTTGGGCAAATGAACTGTTTGCGGTTGTTTGCGGTGCATTAAAAGGGGAGTTTGGTCTGTCAATGTCTGTGAAGCGGGCGTAACCCTTACACTACCTGATCGATGCAACATCATACCTGATCGTATACACACACTGGATGTTTTAAACCACATTGTTCAAAAACAATTTGGATTGTTAGGTGATTTATGCCCTTTATGGATTAAAACCCAACTCTGCGTCAACTATATAATTTTTCATGGGAGTTTTGCCATGGATCCCCCTCCGGCATGCCACAGTCCAGGTCTTAGTCACCTTGAAACAACTTTTCCATCACTACTGTGGCTAGAATGAGTCCCAGTGGGTTTTAAAGTTCGTCTGCCTATTTAAGTCTATGGCGGTTCGCCCGGTTCGCCCGTTCGCGAACATTTGAGGAAATTGGCATTCGCGAACTGAAAATTCTATGTTCGCGACATCTCTACTAAGCAGGTGCCATCTTTAAAAATCTGAATCCGAGCAATCTTCACTAATAAATTTGCAAATCAGGAGTACAAAATATTTGTAATCTGCAACCATAGGTCTGCAACGGAGCTATGTACACAAAGAGTAGATTATTTTTATTGCAATAAATCCATAGTTATCCATACTTAGTTTTTTTGCAGATGAATAAAAAGCAGTGCATATATCATATAAATATATTCACATAAACCAGGCATTGCTTAATATGCGGTTAGTACATATTTCCAATGTCAGCAATACTAGCAAATAACTCTAAGGCCTCGAGGGCCCTCATAGACATTCTATTCATTATCCTGATAATGTTCTTCTGCTCATGTCCAGTTAATTACTGTGATAGGATTCAATGTTGGAGTGTTTAACATGAAGTATTTCCCATATTTCTCTATTTCCACTTGCAAAATGTGTGTTGTTGCTAGTAAAGATAAAAGGGACACGTGAAATGCCTAGACATGTCAAGGATTAAGGAACTAATGCACAACAGATGGCAAACTAGTTACCAGCAGAACCGCTTGGTAGGCTTTGAAAATACTAAGCAAAAATAGGTCATCTCAGATCCTGAATCAGTGGCGAATGCACAAGTTTTTAATTCAACCTTCATTGGGTCCAATAAACTCAAATATTGTAGTGAGTACAATTGCTGGAAATAGATACCCTCAATATATTTTGTAATCGAAATAGCCTTTTATTATGGTGGTAAATAGAGATGAGCGAATTGAAGTTGACAAAGTGGAATTCGAAAAATTTGATTTGCACCGAATCCGAATTTCCTCATGCTTTGTGGTAAAGAATCACATTTTTTCCTAAAATGGCTGCTGTGAGGACATAGAGCAAGGAACTCTGGGAAGACGGGATCACCCATAATGCCATGCATGCAGCCAATCAGCAGCCAGCGAGCCCTGTGATGTCACAGCCCTATAATTAGCCTGAGCCATCTTGGATTCAGCCATTTTCCAGTGTACTTAGTGCAGGGAGAGACATCAGCAGGCGCTAGGGACAGTGTTAGAAAAAACTTCATTGTGCTAAAAAAAAGATTTACAAGTGCAGGGCAAGATTATTCAAGGTGTAGGGAAAGGATAGGGAGGAATCATTCCACAGCATTTATGTAGAACAAGGTTCAGTAGGGGAGGTTTCAGCTTGGGTAATAGGAACAATCCGATTACACCTTGCTCCACTGACTGGGGATCCAAATATGCCATTATACAGCTCTGTAATTCCAGCAAGCCGTTCTTGTTATTGGGGTGAAAATGCTGTTTGATACAGCCATTAACAGGGTTTATTACAAGGAAATATTTCAACATCTTATTTGCCCTTGTGTGGTGCAGTTATATGTTCTAAAGCCCTTTTTTGTGTGTATTAGTGGGAAAAAAGGGGCTTATTAGCTGTTGTGTGGGGTGTTTTAATTTCCTTTTTATTTATTTATTTGATCTAACAGTATGTCAGATAGAGAAGTGCCAGGCCCTGCACAGTGCAGTGGCAGAGGCATAAAATGTTTCTGGCGCAGGCAGATGTCACAGCAGAGTAAGGCTACTTTCACACTCACGTTAAGGGCGGAGCCCATGACGGATCTCACACACGGAAAGCCAAAGCGCGGGTGTGAAAGTAGCCTAAGGGGCTGTGGCAGCAGGGGTCACTTCGAGAGGACTGAGCTCCAGTGTCAGCTAGTGGTCGTGTCTTGAACAGAAACCCAGCGGTTCTTGAATGGTTGACTCGATCATCTCTGTTTTGGATCCACTCTTGTTTTTTTTTATGCATTAGAAATACTGATGGATTACTGACCAAATGCTGACCGAGTGAAGGTGGATGATCAAAAGATAGGATCCGTTTTTTGGAGGTTAATTGTTCTGACGGATCAGAGGAAGGGCAAAAGAATCAGTGACGGAAACTTACTGCTGACACCCTCTCCACTCTGTCGGGAGGGCTCTACTTGTATAAGCGTTTAATAGAACAGGTTCTGTAGACATCTATGTGGAATCAGCTGACGACAGTGTAAAAGGAGTGCACTTCTTCTTAAAGCTAACGTCGACCTGTAAGGCTGAGTTCAGTTATTTGGTCAGTTTTGGCCCTGTGACTGCCCAAATAAGTGAAGTGTGCAGTGATTCTAAGAGCTACTGTCAAATACATTACAATACTACCAAAGCAGACTCCCTATGCATGTTACCACAAGGCACAGTGTTCTACACCACTATAAAGGCTCTCTGCAGGCAGAAAATAGCTGTCTGATTTCTTAACGTTATTGCCGTAAATAAATTCGTATCAAACCAAAAAAAAATCAAAAAATTTGGCGACCCAGCCAAATCTAATAAAAAAAAAAAAACACTCATCTCTAGTGGTAAAATTTGCTTTCTATGAATTTATTCCATTTGGGTGACACACCAGCAACAGTATCGTATTAATAAGATCACATTGTCAACTTGAAGCTCCTGATTCTCATTACAAAATTTATTAGACTGCGTTCACATATGATTTTTTAAACTCCGACAGTCTGTTCTGGCAGCGGAACAGACTGCCAGAGTTTGCCAGATCCCCATTGACAGCTTTCAGCCAGGACAAAAAGTTGTGCACCCAGGAAAGTGACCAGAGCCCCATGGGGGTCTGTTACTCTGCTGAAAGTAAAACAATGTATGACCAATGAACATAGCCTAACATAATTATGGCACGTCATTTATAGTTTTGGACTTGTATGGGGCAGATGGACCAATAAATTCCCACAGGTACTAGGGCTTAGGAGTGATTGCACCTCTGCACCCATGATAGTTATGTCCCTGTGACTACCAACTACAGAGTCAGACTGTTTTGCAGTTCAGAAAACAAGTCACCTTTGTCCTTGTGATTGATACATCCATTAAGCCGATTCAGTATGTTCTAAAGGAGATTAATCAGATTAAGATCAGGTGGCTGACCGACTCTCTACAGAAGGCTTTGCTTCAACTACAGATTGGCAAGTCTTATTTGATCCATTGAGAAATAAAATATTTCAACCAGGGGCATAGCTATAGGGGAAGCAGGAGAAGCTGCTTCTTTGGGGCCCAAACTCAGAAGGTGCCCACCCAGGAGGAAGACTAAAAGATTTTAATGTCTGGGCCCTGTAAACAGTATTATAAAATGACATTATACACAAAGACACTGTAGGAAACGGCAGGAGGGGCTGCCGGGCAATCTTCACTAGCCAAAGGAGTGAGGATTGCAAGGGAGGAGGGGGTTGCAAAGAAGTTGCTGTGGGACCCAGTCATTTATAAATATGCCGCTGATTTCAAAATCACAAACCTTCATCCACTACTCCTACATTACTCACTTTCATCTTAATATTTATAACATACACCTTGCCTTTAGTTCCCTATCCATGAAGATCACCGGTTTGTGCATTGTTATACAGTATTACCTAATGTATTTTTTTGCTTTGCTTCTGGGCATAGCTATTAGTAGGGACTGGATGACAAATGTTGACAAGGAACAGGGCTACCCTGTTCATCGCCTCTTAATAGGAGTGGACTGGCCCTGCTCTCTGCCAAGAGGTGAACTGCCTGTCCAGAGACAGAGAGGAAGTAACCGTCAAAGCTCCTGCTCCTGTTACAGATCCACCATAGTGATCACTAGAGATGAGCGAATCGAATCAGTGGAATTTGATCGGAATTTCAGGAAAAATCTGATTCGCAACAAATGCGAATTTCCTCGCGCTTCGTGGTAACAAATCGCAATTTTTCCTAAAATGGTGGCTACAATGGAGGCTACACATGTGAGGACATGGGAAAAGGAACTCTGGGAAGGCGGGTTGACCCATAATGCCATGCATGCAGCCAGCCAGCCCTGTGATATCACAGCCCTATAAATATGGCGGCCATCTTAGAATCAGACATTATTAAGCATTCTAATTGCAGGGACAGACGTGAGAAAGCGCTAGGGACAGCAATTTGAAAAACCTGATTCTGAAAAAAAAACTGAAAAAATGATTTATAAGTGCAGGGAATGGATAGGGAGGAATCATTACACAGCATCTTAGTGCAGGGAGAGACATCAGAAGGCGCTTGGGACAGTGCTAAAAAAGCGATTTACAAGTGCAGGGAAAGAGCATTTAGGGATCCAAATAATCATTATACAGCTCTGTCATTCCAGCAATTTGTTCTTGGGGTGCAAGTGCTAAGTTTAAAGCCTTTAGTGGCATATATCTTTTCAAGTAAGAAAAATATATACGCAGTTCACTTCTGCAGTTATATGTGTTGAACGCATACAGAAAGAAAAAAATATACACACTTCACTGGTGCACTTATTTGTGGCAAAAGCGTTCAGCGGCCTATTTCATTATAGAAAGAAAAAAATATATGCACCTCACTGGTGCAGTTATTTGTGGCAAAAGTATTTAGTGGCCTATTTCAGTACAGAAAGAAAAATATATACGCACTTCACTGGTGCATTTATTTCTGCTAAAAGCGTTTACTGGCCTATTTCAGCACAAAAAGATTAATATATTCTCAATTCACTTCTGCAGTTATATGTCTTGAAAGCGTTTACTGGCCTATTTCAGTACAGAAAGAAAAATATATGCGCACTTCACTGGTGCCTTTATTTCTGCTGAAATCATTTACTGGCCTATTTCAGAACAAAAAGAAAAATATATTCTCAGTTCACGTTGGCGGTTATATGTTTTGAAAGCGCACGGAAAGAAAAAAAATACGCACTTAACTGGTGCACTTATTTGTGGCAAAAGAGTTTAGTGGCCTTTTTCAGTACAGAAAGAAAAGTACATACGCACTTCACTGGTGCATTTATTTCTGCTGAAAGCGTTTACTGGCATATTTCAGTACAAAAAAAATATATATATTCTCAGTTCACGTCGGCAGTTATATGTGTTGAAAGCATAGCTGGGAGTCAGGAGGTTGGCAGCAGTGGGAGGTCGGGAGCAAAACGTGCCCAGGGTAGACCACCTGCTTTGCAGCAGCCTACCTGCCCGGGAAGTAGTGGTGCAGGGGTTCACGGAAGTAGCGGCGGTAGCAGTCAGTGTGGCTGTTATATGTGTTATTTTGTATTTCAGTCCAAAAAGAAAAATACATTCTCAGTTCACGTCGGCGGCGGTTATATCTCTTGAAAGCGTTTAGTGGCTCATTTCAATACAAAAAGAAAAATACATTCTCAGTTCACTTCGGCAGCAGTTATATATCTTGAATGGTTTAGTGGCCTATTTCAATACAAAAAGAAAAATATACTCAGTTAATGTCAGCTGTTATATGTGTTAAAAGCATGGCTGGGAGTCAGCAGAGTAGCAACAGGGTGGCAGCAGAGGGAGGTCGAGAGCCAAACGTACCCGGGGTAGACCACCTGCTTTGCAGCAGCCTACCTACCCGGAAAGTAGTGGTGCAGGGGTTCACGGAAGTAGCAGCGGTAGCAGTCAGTCAGTGCGGTGGTTATATGTACTATTTTGTATTTCAGTACAAAAAGAAAAATACATTCTCAGTTCACGTCAGCAGCGGTTATATATCTTGAAAGCGTTTACTTGCCTATTTTAGTACAAAAAGAAAAATATATTCTCAGTTTATGTCCGCAGCAGTTATATGTATTGAAAGCGTTTAGTGGCCTATTTCAGTACAAAAAGAAAAATACATTCTCAGTTCACTTTGGCAGCGGTTATATGTGGTAAAATCTTTATTGAAGTATTTCCGTCGAAAAACAAAATGTATTCAGCGGTCAGCGCTGCGGTTATATGTGGTAAAATCTACATGATAAATCTGCAGCGTGGGGGCCCCGTGTGGCTTCTACACACTTTCAAAATTATCCTTATGCGGGTGCGAATAGATGCCGGATGACTGAGACGCTCCATGACCCAGGAGCTGCTGTCAGGAGCAGCGGTTCATTTCTTAAACTTCCATATAGTGCAGGGGGGATCCATAGACCCTCTTCATCTCCGTGCTCTGTTATATGTGGTAAAATCTTTATTGATGTATTTCGGTCGAAAAACTAATTTTATTCAGTGTTCAGCACTGCAGTTATAGGATGTAAAATCTTTAGTATCTTGATGAACTTCACGACTCTTCCGGGCTCAAAGCTATCTTTGTCTTCTCATTGTTTGTAGCTACTAGAGGTCGGTTCATGCCAGGCAGGTTCCCCCAGAAGTATCTGGGTTGATGAGCAGCGGATACCGCACTTGCATCAATCTTGACGGGATTCGTCTCCAGGTGGAAAGAAATAGTTTTTTGGAATGCTTTCTCCATCGTAACCACGTAGTTGAATAAATAGAAGACTGGCGGATTCTCTCCTGTCTTAGTCAACATATAATTTTTATCATTAAATTTTCTTACCGTATTTTTCGCCCCATAAGATGCACCTAGGTTTTAGAGGAGGACAATAAGAAATAAAATATTTTTCATTACACCTCTGGTCAGACCACCAATCAGACCCTCAATGTTAATCAGACCTCAGCTGACAGCCCCAATAAGACCCCCAATGTTAATAAGACCTCAGATTAGACCCCCAATTAGACCTCAGCTCAGACCCAAATGTGAATTACCCCAATCAGACCTCAGATAAGAGCCCCATGCCTCTCATCAGCTCCCATATGCCTTATATCAGCCCCCATTGCCTCTCACCAGCCCCATTGCCTCTCACCAGCCCCCAGCAGCCTCTCTTCAGCCCCCAGCAGCCTCTCTTCAGCCCCCAGCCATGTTATATTAGCCCCCATCAGCCTCTCTTCAGACCCCAGCAGCCTCTCTTCAGTCCCCAGCCATGTTATATTAGCCCTCATCAGCCTCTTTTCAGCCCCCAGCAGCCTCTCTTCAGTCCACAGTCATGTTATATTAGTCCCCATCAGCCTCTCTTCAGCCCCCAGCAGCCTCTCTTCAGCCCCAGCCATGTTATATTAGCCCCCATCAGCCTCAATAAATAAAATAAAAAAACACTTGCCTCTCCTGCTCTTGGACATCGCCGCACCTCACCTACATTCCGATCCTCTTCCTCCTGCTGTCGGCTGTGCTGTGACCCGATGCAGGTCATAGAGCGCCCTCACGCTATGCACAGCCTTCACAGCCGACAGCCGAGGACCAGGAAGCGGTGAGTACAGAGTCTTCACCGCTTCCTGGTCCTCTGGTACTAATGAGCGCTTCCATAATGGAAACGCTCATTAGTATTCGCCCCATAAGAAGCAGAAGCATTTTCCCCCCACTTTTGGGGAGGGAAGTGCATCTTATGGGGGCGAAAAATAGGGTAAATATTGAATATTAAATTGAACCAAAACTTGATTAAAATTAGTTTTAAAAAAGTAAACAAAAATTTGCACATGTATTATTCCAATCTTAGAGGAAAATTTACGGACAATCAATTTGCCAACCCTTTTATACCGGAGAACGTGTATTATTAAATCGTGTTTTAAGAAACACTTTATAAAGTTGAGAAATGTTTACCTTCTGTTCTGTTCCATATTCTCTATAAATGAATAGACGAAGCGGCCACTCTGTGGCCTCCTTATGCTGCTGCATCTCCACAATCTCTTGTCGTCGTGCCACTCTCTGGCCCCCTCATGCTGCTGCCACGTCATGCCACTCTGTGGCCTCCTCATACCGTGGCCTCCTGATGCTGCCGACACCTCCACACTAAGTTACCTTCCCACTCTGTGGTCTCCTGATGCTGCCGCAACCTCTACACTATGTCACCTTGCTACTCTGTGGTCTCCTGATGCTGCTACCACCTTCTGACTTTTTAATTGTACCAGTCCGTGGCCTTCTCCTGATTCTGCTACTGCTGCAACCGCCACCTTCAGACTCTGTCATTGTGCCACTCTGTGGCTTCCTCATACTGCTGCCAACTCCAGATTCTGTCATTGTACCACCTGGTAGCCTCCTCATACTGCCACCACCTCTAGACTCTGTCATTGTGCACTCAGTGGCCTTCTCCTGATGTTGCTACTGCTGCTGCCACCACCTCCACACTCTGTCATTGTGCCACTCAGTGGCCTTCTCATACTGCTTCCATCTCCAGACTCTGTCATTGTACCACTCAGTGGCCTTCTCCTGATGCTGCTACTGCTGCTGCAGACACCTCCAGATTCTGTCATTGTGCCACTCTGTGACCTCCTCATACTGCTGCCACCTCCAGACTCTGTAATTGGGCCACTCGGTGACCTCCTTATACGGTTGCCACCTCCAAACTCTGTCATTGTGCCACTCGGTGGCCTTCTCTTGATGCTGCAACTGCCGCAACCTCCAGAATCTGTCATTGTGCCACTCAGTGGCTTCCTCATACTGCTGCCACCTCTACACTCGGTCACTATGCCACTCGGTGGCCTTCTCATACGGCTGCCGCCTCCACACTTTGTCATTGTGCCACTCTGTGGCTTCCTCATACTGCTGCCAACTCCAGATTCTGTCATTGTACCACCTGATGGCCTCCTCATACTGCCATTACCTCTAGACTCTGTCATTGTGCACTCAGTGGCCTTCGCCTGATGTTGCTACTGCTGCTGCCGCAACATCCACACTCGGTCATTGTGCCACTCGGTGGCCTTCTCATACTGCTGCCACCTCCACACTCTGTCATTGTGCCATTCGGTGACTTCCTCATACAGCTGCCATCTCCAGATTCTGTCATTGTACCACTCAGTGGCGTTCTCCTGATGCTGCTACTGCTGCTGCGGCCACCTCCAGATTCTGTCATTGTGCACTCTGTGGCCTCCTCATACTGCTGCCACCTCTACACTCGGTCATTATGCCACTCGGTGGCCTTCTCATACGGCTGCCACCTCCACACTCTGTCATGGTGCCACTCAGTTGCCTCCTCATACTGCCGCAACCTCCAGACCCTGTCATTGGGCCACTCTGTGGTCTCCTTATGCTGTTCCCACCCTTCTCACTTCATGACTGGGCCACTATCTTGCCTTTTGGCCAGGCTGACATCATTATTTGTTTAACCCTTCTTCTGATCTGTCAGAAGGAAGGAAAAATGAGACACACAATGGATCCTGTCTGTGTAGCAGCTGTAAGGCCTGTATGGTCCCATCAGAATTGGCTTATGATTTGGTAGCCAAAAGGAGTGGGTACAAAACACAGAAGAGATGCAAATATTCAATTTATGTGTCATCTCTGTTTTAGATCGACTACTGTTTTTTTGGCATTAACAATACTGATGGATTATTGAGCAAATGCTGATAGAGTGAAGGCGTATGCTCCACAGACAGGATAAGTTTTTTGTGGGCTATTGTTCTGACAGATCAGAGGAAGGGTAAATTAATCAGTGACGTCAACACAAACTTACTGCTGACAACCTCTTCACTCTGTCGGGGGCTCCACTTGTATAAGCATTTAATAGAACAGGTACTGATAACATCTATGTGCAATCAGCTGGTGACAGTAAAAGGAGTGCGCTTCTTCTTGGCGCTAATATCGACCTGTAAGGCTGAGTTCATACTTGAGTTATTTGGTCAGTTTTGGCCCTTTGACTGCCCAAATAAGTGAAGTGTGCAGTGATTCTAAGAGCGACTCCTGTCATCTGCATGTCATATAGACTCGCAGTATTATTTCACTACCACAGCAGACTCCCTCTGTGTGTTACTACAAGGCACAGTGTTCTATACCACTATACAGGTTCTCTGCAGCCAGGAAATATATATTCGTATCAAACCAAATTTTTCCCGAAAAATTAGGCGAACCGTTGAATCGAATTTTTGAAAAATTTGTTCATCTCTTGTGATCACATATTCTTCTGCTTCAAGTGAAGCCTTGAGGAGCTCGACAGCAGAGTGAACAGCTATAACCAGCATCTACAGACACTTTAGGTGTAAGGTGAGGGACTACAGCTAAGAAATACATCACCCCATAGGCCAATATGACCTCATTCAACCTGCCTCCAGATTCTTTGCTCCATTGGAAATTGCTGTCTGTATTTAAAGTTCTACAGTAAGTTGCACTTAGTAAAAAAACACTTTGTTTTGTTTAACTCTGGCCTCCTTCTTCAGTTCTATAATTCCACTGCATTGATCCCTAGGGAGCAATGGCCTGAGGGAGTACACCATGACAATACTAAATCAGAGCCACTACCATTTCTATCCTTTACACTACCTACTCAGGGGGGTTGATGCACATTTAATGCACATGTATAAGAATTCACATTTAGGACACTTTCACACAATCAGTATATGGTTAGTATTTTTCATCAGTATTTGTAAACCAAAACCAGGCCTGGGTCCAAAACAAGCAAGAGCATACATTTTTCGATTATACGTTTTCTTTGTAGGTTCCTCTCCTGGTTTTGGTTTACAAAGGAGAGATGAGCGAGTTTCCTAAAATTCATTCCAGTTAAATTTTTCTAATCAGCCAAGAAATATGATTTGGGTACGAATCGATTCTAACTGAATTGAAAATGTTTAAATACCTGGAAATGTTCTCTCTATCTCCCCTTCTCCCTCTTTATCTTCTCTTGAACTGAATCTCAAGAAATCCTGATCAGAATCAGAAAACAACAGTGTTGAATTTTGATTCTATAGAATCAATTCGCTCATCTAGGTGTGGCTTCACACACATTTTTTTACAATGCTGCAGTTTTTGTGGCAGTTTTTAAACCCCGAGAAACTGACTACGGATGAGATACTGGGTTAGCAATAATTTTACATTTTATTTCAAGAGCTGTTTAAAAAGTTGAACATTGGCTTATAGGTTTGCGGCCTTGCATCTGATGGCATTAGAAGCTCTTTTTTTTCTTTTTGAAAAAAGAGTTAATTTGCATACTTTTTTTTTTTTTTTTTTTTTTTTTTTTACAGAGGAGCGTTGACTGGCCTATAAGACTCCTTACACCTACCAAGTCGTTCTCCATGAGCAGAAATAGTACCCTTCGAATCCTGAGAAAGGTTTCTCACCCATTTAAGGGTCTAGTAACATCATGTTTTTGCCCTATGTTTAACATACACATTGGGGTAAAAAAGGATGCAAGGCATAGTACAATACACTTTCCCATCCTGCAGAATCCAACAAAAAATGTATATGTTAAAGGATATGTTCTTTTTTTCATTGTGGATCCCTATGGTGACGGATGCCACATTTGTCGCATCTGTTTGAAGTATACATCATGTGTATGCATTAAAATTGGAAGAAAACCTAGATGTGAAAAGAGCTAAGCCAGTTCTCTCTGCTCTGCACTGATGAGGGGCAATCCTTCTGAAACAGCTGCCTTCAGATGAGGAACTGGATTGGCTATAATGCTAAGTTATGTCTTAAGGACTGTTTATAAGGTCAAACATTGACTTATAGGATAGCTACTTAATATCTGGAGGCATCAGGTGCACAGCTCTCTTTTCTTTTTGGAAACAACTAATTTGCAAGTCAAAGACGTAAATAGATAAAAAGGAATGGGAAATATAAATTTATCTCTTGGGCTACTGTTACAGAGTGACGTGCCGCAAAACAGCAATTCACAGAAAAGTATTATGACACAAATGGGTATGGCTACATTTGTCATGAAACACTTCATGTAATGTATTTTTAATTGTGTTGCAGTGCGATATGTGACATGCTGCTGCTGTGAAATGACAGTCTCAAAAAAAGAAACTACTTGGATGGATTTCTGTGACTGCGGCATTGCAGCATGTCACAGGTCTCATTGTGACACCATTGAAATGCACTACATGAAATATTGCCTGACTTTTTTGGTGCCATGTTGCTGTACCCTTAGACTTCTCTATCCTGCTGCATACACTTCTTTGTTCAAAGAAATGCATAAAAAACATTCTTCCTAAAATGCTCTATGTGAAACCACTGTAAATTGTTTTGTTTGTTTTTTCCCCCAGGATATACTCTTGATGGTTTGTCTGCCAGTTGTCTCATCTGAGTTTCCATACTCTTGATCTATGCTGTGTCATAATATGTGTCACGGATGGTGTTGCAGACAACAAGAAGTAACAAATAAAGATCTGACTGACTTGATCCCAAACTAAGGAACAAAAGGGTGAGCCCTATTAAAGCCCTATAGCTCTCCCTGATTGCTCAGCCCATGCAAAGATCTCTGTGACAGAAAGTTGCATGTCCACATACCTAGACTGAGTGACACCTGAAAACCCTATAATAGTGAGGGGACACGACCACCGGCTCCCTGCACTTAATACGGAGGGAGTCAGGGTCACCTAGAATCAAGCCAACAGGAAAACACAAATAAAGGGATAGACTTAACTGAGAAACCAGCAGTAGCAAACTTCTAGCAATGAGCACAATCCAGGAAGTAGTATAAACCGCAAAGTGAGGCAGTATGGGAGGGGATATAAAGGGAGGCAATCACTGCTAATAGATGACAGCTGGAAGAGGGAGAAGAGATGTCAAAGCGAAACCAAAAACAAAAGAACATCATGCAGGAGGTACTGAAAAACGTCTGTCAGAACTTCTCAGAGATCTGGCGGTGACAATATGTTGAATTAGACATCTCATTTCTACCATACTGAATATTTAACCACATAACCAGGTTAGTAGGGAGTGTAGAGAGTAAAAACATGAGCAATCAACAGTGGAAAAGGAATGTACTTTCATTTACTATGTGTACTATGATTTTTTGTATTCATATTAATTAAAAAAAAATTAAAATAATGAAACTTTGCAGCACTGAGCTTCAGAGTTATTTTGGGTTATATGGAAAAGAACTTTGATCTAGACCTCAAGTGCTACAGGGCACCCAACAATTGATTAATAGGGTTTTTATGCAATAAGTTCTGCTGCTTGTTTTCTGCAAGAATTTAGTTATTATTTTACCTGTAAATATTCTGTACAAACATTTGATGTTTCTGCATAGCCATGTTTGATTATACATTAACAAATACAGTATGTAAAATGTTGCAATTAAATTTATTTAAAATTAAAATAAAAACAACATAACAAGGACAAATATAACAGACACTATTTAATATATTTTATTTCTCCACTTTTTTCCTGAAACCTATCCCCTTCCTAAACTAATACTCTCTCTGACATTTCTGATATTTTTTATAATTCCTTCTTATAGGTTGGCCACTACCTATCTGCGCCATCATCCATCCTCTTGCAGATATGACCAGGAGGGCCATCTGTGCTCTTGTTCCACGGCCATGGCTGCTGTGGCGGGGTAGGGGTGTAGGAGCAGTACCAGTTCCATCAGCAGCTGCTTGAGTCTAAAGTCGATGATGAGCAGCTTTCTTGACCCACCTAGTGAAGAAACTACTCACCAGCAGCAAGAGCTAGACCTGGAGCAGAACCTGAACCAGCAAGTGGTGGCATACTTACACAGCACCCTGCCACCCCACATTGAAGATCCGCTGGACTACTATGCAGCCAAACTGGATTTGTGGCCGCAACTTGTCAAGTTTGCCCTGGAAAAGCTGTACTGCCTGGCCAGTAGTGTGGCATCAGAGCGGGTGTTTAGTGCAGGGGGGCCATAGTTACCGTAAGGAGAACTCACCTGTCTCCAAAATGTGGAGAGACTGACCTTTGTCAAGATGAATCAGGAGTGAATCAGCCAGGATTTCCACCCACCAATGCCTGATGCATCTGTTTAGATCATCCATGCTGCCTCACCCAAACCTTGACATAAGAGGCCGGTTTCTTTTGGCTACCTGCCTCAGCTACTTTTCTGATGCTGCCACCCACCTTATTCCACACATCTGATGCCAAGTGCTCCTTCTTACCCCCACCAAAGTCAGCGTGTACTATTATTGCCACCCACCTCCCCACTCTGTCACTGGGTCACTCTGTGGTCTCCTGATGCTGCTGCCACCTCACCACTCAGGTCTCCTCATGCTGCTGCTGCCCCCCTACACCATGTCACCTTGCCAGTCTGTGGACTCCTCATGCTGCTGCCACTTCCACACTCGGTCATTGTGCTACTCTGTGGCCTCCTCATGCTGCTTCCACCTCCACACTCTGTCATTGTGCTACTCTGTGGCCTCCTCATGCTGCTGCTGCTGCCACCTCCACACTATGTCACCTTGCCAGTATGTGGCCTCATCATGCTGCTGCTGCCACCTCCACACTCTGTCATTGTGCCACTCTGTGGTCTCCTCATGCTGATGATGTTACTTCCACACTATGTCACCTTGCCAGTCTGTGGCCTCCTCATGCTGCTGCTGCCACCTCCACACTAAAAGAAAATCTAAAAGTAATCAAAGCCACACATAGATAAATACAAAAATAACATATTTATTAATCAATACAACAATGAGTAAAAAATGCAGGGAGTGTTGAAAAGTGAAAAAAACTGGCAAACCCCAAAGTAGAGGTAATATGTGAGAAACACTAATAAAAAAAAGTCCAAGGCTGCGCTCACCTGATATATCTTGCAATGGAATCACGGACTGTGCTCGGAAAGGGCACCAAGTCGAGAACTAGTGAAAAATGAAGAAAGGGGTCCAGCTTCCAAAAAAGATATGTTCTTTATTCCAACAACACACAAAATTGTTAAAAATCCAACATAGCAGACAGGTCTACGCGTTTCGGATACTCTAATGCAGATCCTTATTCATGAATAAGGATCTGTATTAGAGTATCTGAAACGCATAGACCTGTCTGCAATGTTGGATTTGTTACAATTTTGTGTGTTATTGGAATAAAGAACATATCTTTTTTGGAAGCTGAACCCCTTTCTTCATTTTTCACTAGAGGTAATATGTGGTAATAAATATTTCATATTTATTACCACCCCCTGGAAGAAGCACATTTTTCGAAACGTATGTTGGGCTTTTGGCTCGTATTTATCATTACAGGTATTTTTCCTCTTGTATTTATGCTCAGGGTGTGGTTGGTTGTTGGCTGTGTAGGGTATCGGCCATGCCACCACATATACCCTGCTATACCCAGTTTTTCACTCAGTGAATTTTCTGTTTATAATGAGTTGCAGTAGGAAATTTTTCCTGGGATAAGGGATGATCCATTTATGGGGTAGATGATTTATGTTCATTGTCACCCCACTATAAATACCTGGTATCCCCACGCTACTGTATTTTACCTCATTAATCAGTACTTTCTGTGTTGGATTAACTGGTGATTCAATATGTCTCAAGTTTTGGTTATATACCGATGAAATATTTATTACCACATATTACCTCTGCTTTGGGGTTTGCCTGTTTTTCCACTTTTCAACATTCCCAGAATTTTTTACTCATTGTTGCATTGATTAATAAAGATCTTATTTTTGCATTTATCTATGTGTGGCTTTGATTACTTTTAGGTATCCATAGATATTGTGTATCTATGGATAACTCAACACTATGTCACTGGGCCACTCTATGACCTCATGCTGCTGCTAACTCGACACTATGTCACTGGGCCATTCAATGGCATCCTCATGCTGCTGCTGCCACCTCCACACTATGTCACCTTGCCAGTCCGTGGCCTCCTCATGCTGCTGCTAACTCAACACTATCTCACTGGGCCACTCTGTGGTTTCCTCATGCTGCTGCCACCTCAACACTATGTAAATGGGCCACTCTGTGGTCTCCTCATGTTGCTGCTACTCCAACACTATGTCATTGGGCCACTCTGTGGACTTCTCAAGCTGTTCTCCCAACATCCCCACTCCATGAATGGGCCACTATTTTGCCTTTTTGGCCTGGTTGACATAATTTATTTGACCCTTTTTCTGATCTGTCAGAAGGAAGGAAAAATGCACAATTGATTCTTTTGGTGTAGCATCTGTAAGGCCTGTATGGTCCAATCAGAACTGGCTTAGGATTTAGTAGCCAAAAGCAGGAGTGTGTACAAAGCACAGAAGACATGCAAATATTCCATTCATGTGTCATCTCTGTTTTGGATCTGCAACGGCGCCTCCCCCCCAGGGCCCTTCCTATCGCGTCTCAGGTGTAGGAAATGCTGAGTGGTATGTTGCAGCTTAAATTGTCTCTTTATGTGTGTCACTGTCTTACCTGGATACGGCCAGACCCCAGGCTTTGACTTCAAAGCAATACATATTGGGAATAATTGAGGGATTTAAAGAAATAACTTGAGTCCAGACCTTGAGATGACGTTCAATGGAAGCTTTACTTGAAAAAAACGTTTCTCCAGTTTCAGGCTTTGTCTTGGTTCCAGCAGGGTTTAGCATTAAACTGGCAGGAAAACTCCACTCTGCTATATCTGGGCAGCACGGTGGCTCAGTGGTTAGCACTGGTGCCTTGCAGCGCTGGGGTCCTAGGTTCGAATCCGACCAAGGGCAACATCTGCATGGAGTTTGTATGTTCTCCCCGTGTTTGCGTGGGTTTCCTCTGGGTACTCCGGTTTCCTCCCACACTCCAAAGACATACTGATAGGGACCTTAGATTGTGAGCCCCATTGGGGACAGTTGGATGATAATGTCTGTAAAGCGCTGCGGAATTAGTAGCGCTATATAAGTGTGTATAATAATAATAATAATAATAATCTTTCTCTCACTCTGCTGTATTGGCAAGCTAATTTGTGTCTTTGTTTCCTCTTTATGCTGCACTTCACTCTTGTAGTGGAACTTCTGTTCAGTCAAAAAGTAGGTTAGAATCTAGGCAGCTCCAACATGGAGTCTCAACCAGAACAAACCAGAACTGCCCCACCTCCTTCCGGTAGCAAACAGAACTCTCACACTTCTGCCAAAAAGGGGGGAGAATGGAATGGTGAGTTCCATTCTGTTTAAGACAGCTCTGCCATAAATGTTGCCACCTGCTGGTGAACCAGGCACATTACATATAAACAATTGCATAAAGATATTAGGAATGCACATTGTGGAGGACCTGAACAAAATACATAAGATTACATTTTGTTAGATATTTAAGCTATTAAAGATATTAGCAGGGTGCAGAAGTGGTAACACCACTCTGGGGTGTTACAGATCCACTGCTGTTTTTTTTGGGGGGCTTTACCAGTACTGATGGATTACTGACCAAATGCTGACCGAGTGAAGGCGGATGCTCAACAGACAGGATAGATTTTTGGGGGGTTATTGTTCTGATGGATCATAGGAAGGGCAAAATAATCAGTGATGTCAACACACACATAATGCTGACACCCTCTCCGCTCTGTCAGGGGGCTCTGCTTGTATAAGCATTTCATAGAACAGATTCTGTAGACATCTATGTGGAATCAGCTAACGACGGTGTAAAAGGAGTGCGCTCTATCACGCTACAGTAGGATCTTGGGCCTCTGCACAGTTCTTTATACCTGGCACTAACATCGACCTGTAAGGCTGAGTTGACACTTGAGTTATTTGGTCAGTTTTGTCCCAAATAAGTGAAGTGATTCTAAGGGCGACGCCTGTCATGTGAGTGTCATACTGACTCACAGTATAATTTTACTACCACAGCAGACTCCCTATGTGTGTTACTGTAAGGCACAGTGTTCCTTATGGTTAATAAAAAAATTCTATTTCTGTGGCATCTCTCTAAAACAGAGTATGTTTCACTTTTTTTTATAGCCAATCTCAGTTGAGTTCTCATGCATATCTAAAAAAAAATTACATTAATTAGGCTATTTTGAACAATTTAAAGCAATAATTAGCTTGAGACATAAACCTCACTCCATCCCTAGACTCCTATTTGTAAGCACTGAATCATTATTTTTAATGGAGAAAAATGCATCACTCAACAAATATCCTGCTGTGTATCTAAGGATCTGGAGAGCAGCTTAATGTGTTTGATGCTCACATTTTATTCTATGGTCTATAATATATTTATGCATCTTTAGAAGAGATCATGTATGCTTTCAGAAGGTCTGATTCCCTTGGAAAGCACAGTAGGAGCAGTTTATTTTAATCACAAATTATCACCTTCACAAGATTGCAAGTATATTTTATAATAAGGTTTAAAATTGCATTTTATCTTTTACAAGTAAAATATATGTTGGTAATGTTTCCAAATTATTTTCTTATGTGGAGATATTTCCATCACAGGGATTACTGTAGTTAAGTTTTCTTAACAAGTAGCAGTAGTGGAGACCAGAAGAACATTAAAAAAGTCAAGAAAGTTCTCTAAATATAGAAAAGAAAAAGAAAACTACTTCAAAGTTCAAGCCTGTTGATTAGCTAACCTGATACACTATACAGAATGAATTCAGTTCCGTTTGGCTGCATCCCCATCGCGAACAGAATAATGTTGCAAGCAGCGTTTTTCTGTCTGTGATGTGGTGCGGAGCAAGATGGATCCGTCCTAACACACAATGTAAGTCAATGGGGACGGATCTGTATTCTCTGACACAATTGAAAACGTGACAGATCCATCTTGGCTATTTTAAAAGTAATATAACTGGATCCGTTTATAACGGATGCAGATGGTTGTATTATCAGAAAGGAAGCATTTTTGCTGATCCCTGCCAGATCCATCAAAAATGCGGGTGTTAAAGTAGCCTTAGTTACATCCATAACCACAGTTGGACTGACCTACCAGGGTACCAACAGGATCTTATTGTGGGCTTATTGAAGAAAAAAAAAACACTTAGCTGCCTTTGGAACCAGTCACTTAAGTTATGTTTCCTTGATACAAAATCTATTAGACTTAATTGCTGACTGCACTAAAGATATAGTCCTGATCAAAAGTTTAAGACCACTTGAAAAATGGCAAAAAATCATATTTAGCATGGCTGGATCTTAACAAGGTTCTAAGTAGAGCTTCAACATGCAACAAGAAGAAATGTCAGTGAGACAAAACATTTTTTGAGCATTCAATTTAATGAAAACAACGAATAAACTGAAACAGGCTGCTTTTCAGCTGATCAAAAGTTTAGGACCACACCTCCCAAAAAAACAAAAACAAAAAACAAAACTCCCCCAAAACAGAAATCCAACCTCCAAACATAAACTCAGTAATGAGTAGCTCCGCCGCTATTATTTATCACTTCAAAAATTCGTTCCAGCATGCTTGATGCAAGCGTTTCCATGAGATGAGTGGGAACATTTCTCCAAGTGGTGAAGACGGCCGCACGAAGGCCATCTACTGTCTGGAACTGTTGTTGATTTTTGTAAACTTCCCTTGCTATCTATCCCCAAAGGTTCTCAATTGGATTTAGATTAGGGGAACACGCAGGATGGGCCAAAAGAGTGATGTTATTCTCCTGGAAGAAGTCCCTTGTCCAGCAGGCATTGTGTACTGTAGCGTTGTCCTGTTGAAAAACCCAGTCATTACCACACAGACGAGGGCCCTCAGTCATGAGGAATGCTCTCTGCAACCTCTGGACATAGCCAGCGGCCGTTGCACTTCCTGAAGCTCCATTGTTCCACTGAAGGAAAAAGCACCCCAGACCATTATGGCGCCCCCTCCACTGTGGCGCGTAGGAAACATCTCAGGTGGGATCTGCTTGTCATGCCAGTAACGTTGGAAACCATCAGGACCATCAAGGTTAATTTTTTTCTCAGCAGAGACTGAAACTTTCTTCCACCTTTGAATGTCCTATGTTTGGTGCTCTCTTGCAAAGTCCAAACGAGCAGTTCTGTGGCGTTCAAGGAGACGAGGTCTTTGAAGACATTTTTTGTTTTTGAAGCCCTTCAGTCTCAGATGCCGTCTGATGGTTATGGGGCTGCAGTCAGCACTAGTAAGGGCCATAATTTGGGTCGAGGATCGTCCAGAGTCTTGACGGACAGCCAATTGGAACCTCTGGCTTAGTGCTGATGACATTTTTTGGGGTCTTCCACTTGACTTTTTGTTACATAACCCTCAGGTTCATTTAAGAATTGAAGAAATTCCAAATGACTGTCTTACTGCGTCCCACCTCAGCAGCGATGGCGCGCTGTGAGAGACCCTGCTTATGCAGTTCAACAACCCGACCACGTTCAAAAAGGGAGAGTTTTTTTTGCCTTTGCCATCACAACGTGTGACTACCTGACAGAAAATGACAATGAATCCACATCTTTGCACAGATTTAGCCTTTTAAAGGCATGTGGTCCTAAACTTTTGATCAGCTGAAAAACAGCCTGTTTCAGTTTATTCGTTGTTTTCATTAAATTGAATGCTCAAAAAATGTTTTGTCTCACTCCCATTTCTTCTTGTTGCATGTTGAAGCTCTACTTGGAACCTTGTTAAGATCCAGCCATGCTAAATATGATTTTTTGCCATTTTTCAAGTGGTCCGAAACTTTTGATTAGGACTCTATAAGGCAGGGATCTCAAACTGCAGCCCTCAAGCTGTTGCAAAACTACAACTCCCAGCATGCCTGGACAGCCTACAGGTATCAGCCTACAGCAGGACATTGTGGGAGTTGTAGTTTTGCAACAGCTGGAGGGCCGCAGTTTGAGATGCCTGGTATAAGGCCTTTTTCACACAAACTATACAGATTGGCTCCGGATGCATTCAGTGAAACTCGCATCATTTTGCAAGCAAGTTCAGTCAGTTTTGTTTGCGATTGCATTCAGTTGTTCAGTTTTTTCCATGCGGTTGCAATCTGTTTTGATGCGTTTTTCACGCACGTGATAACAAACTGAAGGTTTACAAACAATATCTCTTAGCAACCATCAGTGAAAAATGCATTGCATCCACACTTGCTTCCAGATGCAATGCATTTTTCCCTGAAGCCCCATTCACTCTGGGACCAGGGCTGGTGAAAAACGCTGAATATAGAACATGCTGTGTTCTTCACGCTACGCAGAACTGATGCGTGAAAAAAAAAATTGGACTCAGACCCATTGAAATTCAGTGCGGGTGCTATGCATTCACATTCGCACCTGTGCAGAAAAGTCGCTCATGTGAAAGGGGCCTAAGGGCTTAAAGAATAATTTTCTCTGTCCATAACTAGCAGCAAAGGAGTTGAGAAAATAGAAAAGGTATGAAAATTTATGTGTTCTTTAAAAGGACTTACCAGTGATGAACTCAAATTCAGTCCTTGTTGTGTTGCTTGACATCACCACTTATTGAAATTGTACAGTAATCAAGTACTGTACAATTTCCACTTTGTGTTAAATAGAAAATCATTTTGCTCATCATAGACATTTAGGTCACAGCTGTTGCTTAAGTGTTTCGGGATTTCCAATTAAATGAAAAGGGAGAGGTAAGCATGTGTGACCACCTCTACATTCATAGTGGCCACAGGATAGGAGTAGTAAAGATCGAGCACCTTAGTGTTCGGGTGTTCTAGCTGAACACATTGGAATGCTCGGGTGCTCGTCAATGGGAGGACCTGAGCATTAAACCAGGCACCCCCTGCTTTGAAGAGGGGAGTGTGCCTGGTTCATATAAAAAGTTCAGAAATTGATGGAAACACCACTGAAACGGTTCAGGAACAGCATGGGGAGGATGTCTGCATGCATCTTGGACTCCCATGTCGCTGCTGGGAGCGATGTTGTCCGAGTAGTACACCACTTTTACAGACTGACCACAAAACCAAAGATAAAATCGATTGTAGAGTAAAGATTGTTAGGAAACATTCTTTCCTGTATATTTACTTGTATATAAAGTACAAGTACAGCCCAAAAATTTGTTGATTTTCGGAACTGGGGCCAGTGGCATCCGTATTGTACCGCTAGAGATTAAATTCTTGGACCAGAGCATGACGAACCACAGCAAAAGCATTTGTTGCCACAAATGTTTTCATTAATCAACAATGAAAGTCGGAGGTTTGAAAACGATACAACAGGCGATCTGTCGGCGTTATTCCCATTACCCTCCGAGAATTTTCTGGGAAAACAAACTCTTTGGGTTCCAGGGGGAGTATGGTTGCAAAGCTGAAATTTCAACTAATTGACGGAAGGGCATCACCAGGAGTAGAGCCTGCGGTTAAATTTTACTACACACGGGAAACCTCACCTGGCTCAACACAGAAAGGATTGACAGATTGATACCTCTTTCTCAATTTTGTGGGTTGTGGTGCATGGCCGTTGTGAGCGGGTGGATCGAGACGATTTGTGATGTTCATTCCGATAACCAACGATACTCCTCCGTGCTAAGTAGTTACGCGACCCCAGGTGGTGAGGATTGTGTTGACCAGACTCTTGGATAGTGAGACTGGACTTGTAGGTGAGGGCCTGCTGGTGAGCTGACCCTGTAAAAGATTATAGGTGAGGGCCTGCTGGTGAGCTGACCCTCTCAAACATTATGTGCAAGGGCCTGCTGCCGCTTTGTTGCCTCTAGATTAACTTCTGGGTGATCGCACGTCCCTGTGATGTTGACGATCCATTTGGATGTCTGCACTATCAACTTTCAATGTTCTTTTATGCGCCTACCATGGTGACCAAAGGGAACAGGGAATCAGGGTTCGCTTCCAGAGAGAGAGCCTGAGTAACGGCTAGGGGTACCACTTCCAAGAATAGCAGACGAGGGTGCGCAAATTACCCACTCCCAACTCAGGGAGGTAGTGACGATAAATAACAATACAGGACTCTTAAGAGGCCCTGTCATTGGAATAAGTACTAAAAAATTACAGGGAATGTCATAGGTATTTAGGATGAGGAAACATTATACAGGAGAGGTACCACAGGTAATGACACTGTTCGCAGCGTCTACGGCAAAGGTACACTGTATCTCACAGATATACGAGGGCTTGCAGGTAAGCTGACCATCTAAAAGAATATCACTGAGGGCCTGCTGGTGGGCTGACCCTCTAAAAGTTTTCCGCTGAGGGTCTGCTGGTGAGCTGATCCTCTAAAAGATTTCTGCTGAAGGCCAGCTGGTGAGCTGACCCTCTAAAAGATTTATTTTTTTAAATCTGCACACTTTATACAGCAGATGTGGTGTGGAGAATTTAACTGTCCGCAGTGGACACCGTCTACAGAAAAAGTATGATTGATGGCCTGCTGGTGACCCTCAAAAACATTAGGGGTGATGGTCTGCTGCTGAGCTGACCATCTAAAACATTATAGGTGAGGGCATACTGGTCAGCTGACCCTCTAAAATATTTTCGCTGAGGGCCTGCAGGTGAGCTGACCCTGTAAAAATTTAAATGAGAGGGCCTGCGGGTGAGCTGACCCTGTAAAAAATTATATTCAAGGGCATATATACAAGGGTATTATCTGGTGGAGCTGAGAAGTCAGTGGCAATCCAGGCCTCGTTAATTTTTCTAAGAGTCAACCTGTCAGCATTTTCAGTTGACAGGTGGATACGCTTATCTGTTATAATGTCACCAGCAGCACTAAATACCTGCTCAGACAAAACGCTGGCAGCAGGGCAGGCTAGCACCTCCAAGGCGTAGAGCGGCAGCTCGTGCCACGAGTCCAGCTTGGCACTGAGGGATCACTGAGGACGCTGACACAGTCTGCTACGCACCCCTTCACATCTTCCAAAACGTTTACCTCCTTGTGGCACTAGGCCGTGCATCAGGATGAGGGTGCTGGCGGGGTGTCATGAAACTGTCCCAGGCCTTGGAGAGTGTTGCCCTGCCTCTGTTGGAACTGCTGTATGTTCCCCTTGTCTCCCTTCCTTGGTTGCCCAAGGAAGTACAGACTCTGCTGCCAGCGTTGTCAGATGGAAATTTTTGGAGCAATGTTTCAACAAGGACCTTCTGGTATTGCACCGTTTTGCTCGTCCTCTCCACCTGAGGTATGAGAGATGACAAGTTCTCTTTGTAGCGGGGGTCGAGAAGGGTGAACACCCAGTAATCTGTGTTGTCTAAAATGCATATAACGAGCGGGTCGCGGGAAAGGCAGCCGAACATGAAGTCAGCCATGTGTGCCAGAGTACCAACAGGCAAGACTTCGCTGTCCTCATCAGAAGGAAGACTCTCCATCTCCTCATTCTCTTCCTCCTCTTCTGCCCACCCACGCTGAACAGATGGAATTAAACTTCCATAAGTATACCCTCTGTAGCGGAGGCAACCGTCTCCTCCTCCTTCTCCTCTTCATCGTCCAATTTGCGCTGAGAAGACGGACGGAGGGTGGTCTGGCTATCACCCACTGTAATGTCTTCTTCCCCCAATTGCACCTCTTCCACATGCAAAGCACCGGCCTTAATTGTGAGCAGAAAGCGTTTGAGTAAACACAAAAGTGGGGTGGTTACGCTGATAATGGCGTTATTGCCGCTCACCATCTGTGTTGATTCCTCAAAGTTTCTTGAAATCTCACAGAGGTCAGACATCCCTGCCCACTCCTCGCTTCCGATTAGTGGAAGCTGACTGGAAATGCAACGACCATATAGCAGCTGCTATTCCACTACTGCCCTCTGCTGCTCACAAAGCCTGGCCAACAGTGTAACGTGGAGCTCCAGTGAGTGCTCACGTCGCACAATAGCCGTTGAGCTGACAATTTCAAGTGCTACTGCAGCTGCTGAAGCTGTTGATGACTTGCGGAAATGTGCACACACGCAGAGCACTTCACCAGTAGCTCAGGAAAATTGGGGTAGGTTTTGAGAAACCGCTGAACCACTAAGTTTAAGACGTAGGCTAGGCATGGGATGTGTGTGAACTTGCCGAGCTCCAAAGCCGCCACCAAGTTACGGCCATTATCACACACAACCATGCCTGGTTGTAGGTTGAGTGGCAAGAGCCACAGCTCAGTCTGGTCTCCTACCCCCTGCAACAGCTCTGCGGCGGTGTGCTGTTTGTTCCCTAAGCATATCAGCTTCAGCACGGCCTATTGACGCTTCCCAAATGCAGTGCTACACTGCTTCCAGCTACCGGCTGATGGCTGACTGGTGCTGCACGCGGATAATTCGGATGTGAAAGTGGAGAATGAGAAGTGGGGGTTGGAGCCACTATTATACACTCACCTAAAGAATTATTAAGAACACCTGTTCTATTTATCATTAATGCGATTATCTAGTCAACCAATCACATGGCAGTTGCTTCAATGCATGAAGAGTTGTGGTCCTGGTCAAGACAATCTCCTGAACTAGAAACTGAATGTCAGAATGGGAAAGAAAGGTGATTTAAGCAATTTTGAGCGTAGCATGGTTGTTGGTGCCAGAAGGGCCGGTCTGAGTATTTCACAATCTGCTCAATTACTGGGATTTTCACGTACAACAATATCTAGGGTTTACAAAGAATGATGTGAAAATGGAAAAACATCCAGTATGCGGCAGTCCTGTGGGTGAAAATGCCTTGTTGATGCTAGAGGTCAGACGAGAATGGTCCGACTGATTCAAGCTGATAGAAGAGTAACATTGACTGAAATAACCACTCGTTTCAACCGAGGTATGCAGCAAAGCATTTGTGAAGCCACAACATGCACAACCTTGAGGCAGATGGGCTACAACAGCAGAAGACCGCACCGGGTACCACTTATCTCCACTACAAATAGGAAAAAGAGGCTACAATTTGCACAAGCTCACCAAAATTGGAATGTTGAAGACTGGAAAAATGTTGCCTGGTCTGATGAGTCTCGATTTCTGTTGAGACATTCAAATGGTAGAGTCCGAATTTGGCGTAAACAGAATGAGAACATGTATCCATCATGCCTTGTTACCACTGTGCAGGCTGGTGGTGGTGGTGTAATGGTGTGGGGGATGTTTTCTGGGCACACTTTAGGCCCCTTAGTGCCAATTGGCCATCGTTTAAATGCCACGGGCTACCTGAGCATTGTTTCTGACCATGTCCATCCCTTCATGACCACCATGTACCCATCCTCTGATGGCTACTTCCAGCAGGATAATGCACCATGTCACAAAGCTTGAATCATTTCAAATCGGTTTCTTGAACATGACAATGAGTTCACTGTACTAAAATGGCCCCCACAGTCACCAGATCTCAACCCAATAGAGCATCTTTGGGATGTGGTGGAACGGGAGCTTTGTGCCCTGGATGTGCATCCCTCAAATCTCCATCAACTGCAAGATGCTATCCTATCAATATGGGCCAACATTTCTAAAGAATGCTATCAGCAAGGTTGAATCAATGCCATGTAGAATTAAGGCAGTTCTGAAGGCAAAAGGGGGTCCAACACCGTATTAGTATGGTGTTCCTAATAATTCTTTAGGTGAGTGTAGGTTCTGGTGGAAACCCTGATCGATGTTGGGACCACAATCCTTGGTGTCGGTAGCACCTGTGTCATCCCAGGGTAGGATTTGCTCCCGGCCTCCACAACGTTTACTCAAGTCTGCTTTCTGTCAGGGAAATGTAGCGTCCCTGCCCGAATGCACTTGTCCATGGTTAGGTGGACTTTCCCAGTAACTGCGTTGGTCAAGTCACGTGTGACGTTTCGGGACACATGTTGGTGTAAGGTGGGCGTGGCACACCTTGAAAAATAGTGGCAGCTGAGGACAACGGTATTCTGTCCCTTCGGACAGTAATTTTGAAAGGTGCGCATTTAGTGCTATAGGCTGTGGGTGGGTATTTGCATTTGCATTCAAATGCCTGAGGTAAGGACATTTGGACACTGCGCTGATGATACTTGCGAAGGTCCAGGTGCAGGGCGGGAGGCATCCTCGCCTGCACCTTCGACAGGCAACTGGCTAGCATGTACCATAGGGGAAGAGGGGGCAGTGGTGTGATCTGCACAGGGCAAGCCTTTGAGGTGTGCAAGCTGTACAGCCACACAAGGCAGCATGGCAACAGGGGTACCCAGCAGCATTCTCTCACCTCACAGGAGCGCCCTTACTACTTACTAGACACCCTGCCTGTGATTCAAATCCGACTAATCCCAGGCATAGTCATTTGTGTCTGCTGGGATTCAAACCCATGACCTTCTGAGTCAGATGTAGCAGAGCTGGATGTGCTAAGGCAGCTGTCATGTGTATAGATGTAGCATAGCTGGGTGTGCTGGGGCAGCTATCATATATAGAGATATAACAAAGCTGAGTGTGCTGGGGCGGGTGTCATGTGTATGGATGTACACTAGCTATCAAAGCTATAAAGGAGTCTACAGTAGAATTCTCATGTTTTTTCAGTCACTGGCTATGCAGCTCTTATATCTGTGTGGTTAAGTGCCTTGCCTCTGATACAGAAGGTTGTGGGTTCAAGTCCCAGCATAAGTTTTTCTGAAATACAGGCTAAATTAGAATACACAAGCACTGACTCCATATATGGACATACAGGCCGGAAGAGGCTGACATGGAGGTAAGTGTTTTTGTTTTTTTTAAATATCCGACTGTTACTGCCAAATGGGGGGAGCGGGAGGCACTTAATACTGGCACATGGGGGAGGGGGGTTTGCACCTGATACTGGCACATGGGGAGGGGGGTTGGCACCTGATACTGGCACATGGGGGGGGTTTGGCACTAAGGTACTGGCACATGGGGGGAAGGAGAGAGGCACTTGTGCAATGAGCAGGACCATGGGTGCAGTTACACGGACACCAATTATGCAGTGGGTCAGGATATGTGTATAATAGTCTATGGTTTTTGCTTGTGACGCCAATTGCAGCCTACGCAGGGTACAATCACAGGGCCCTTTAAGGTGTTGCAACTCACGTACCAGATTAGGAATGCCAGAGTGGTGTAATGTCTCTGTGTAGCAGTAGTAATAGTGTCAACGGTGTCTCCTACCTGGATACGACTGGACTCCTGGATCCTGGCTCACTTGCAATAAATGAGTGTGTTGCTAGTAGGAGTAATTGAGGAACTTGGTAGTAATGAATGAGATCCAGACTTGGAATATAATTCAACTTGTCTTTACTGGAGGTAGCATTAATCCATACAGCAATAGTCTTGGGTCCCAGCAGGCATTGGCAATGTATGGCAGGGATTACTATCTCTTCTGCTTCTATCATGTGCCTGGAGCTCTCTTGCAGGATTAGTCGTCTGCTTATGGCTCTGTAATATGTGGCAGGAACCGATATCTTTTTCTCATTCTATCTTCTGCTGTATTGGGGACTGACTAGCTGAGGAGGAATTTGGCTTCTCCTGGTCTTTGGATGGTGCTCACAGTTAGCTCACAGGGAATGGTTCTTCCTGGAGTTCTGGAGGTGGCTGCTTGCTTGTCAACCAGCTGAGGCTGAAGGCTCAGACTAGGGATGAAGATCTTTAATCTCAGCCGAGACACGATCCTGGGTTGGATCCCTAGAACTGGGAGATCCTACCAGCACAACCTTCCCCTAGACGGGGTGGCTGGCACACACTAATTGAACTTTCGTCCCTCCCTATGAGGCAGGACATGGGCGAGCCCACTTTGCTGAAAGCGGGGGGGAGCTAAACTGGAATGAATTATTCCAGTCTAGATATGCTAAACTGAACTAAACTCCTACTGCCATATTGCTGCCACCTGCTGGTGTACATGGAAATTACAGCAAATACATGTAACAGGCTTAGAAAATGCACGTTTTTGAGGAATATTAAATAAAATCACATTAGATGACAAGGCACATGTTACCAACAAATAGTAGCGTGGAAAAAGAGTTTAGTAACATAACTCTGGGATGTTACATTCCCCCTTACTTCGAGTTAAGCCGCCCTCGGCTTATGCTTAGGAGGGAGAGAAATAGCCAGCTCTGGGGTAACCAATAAAGTACAAAGTGCTGCCTGAAATACACATAATGATATGCATAGACAAAACATAAAACGGCTATTCCCAGGTTCCTGCCCGCTAGAGTAAGGTGTCCAACACACAGTTTCCTTCTCTTGGTATAACCAGTGAACCTAATACTGCACAAAGAAAGCATTACTGACTGACTTTGAAGTTTTCTGCGCCTAAAACACCAAAGAAAGCATGAGGGTGGCTTTACTCTGTAGTCCCGCCATTGTGTAATAGAATGCCCGCAAATGAAAGGGTGGCTTTATCCTGTATTCCCTTTCTTGCACCAAAGGCTGAGAAATTTGGCTTAAAGCACGATCACTATGGTGACTAAGGGGTAGCTAAATTATAGCTCTAAGGTTTGAGCCGCCATACCTTAGGCAAATGCTCAGAAAGAAAGGTATTAGCGTCTCCATGCACTTCTGGCAATGTCACAGGAGGAGGGTATTATAATCCCATGAAACTCCTGGAAATAAAACACCTCGGGATGGGACCAATCCTGAACATAAAACAAACGGGAAGGAGCAGTCTATGACTTCTAACAATTGCCAAAGTAGCGGGGTTACCTGTGTAGTTACCACTTAGTCCTACCCTGGGTACCCGGGATATATGAATCCAGGTGTAGGCCATTAGTATTTAGTGTCCGCATAAAGGCAGTCCATATAAAGGAAGGAGAGAACATGAGCTGTCAAATAAGGCATGCTGCCTTATTATTGCTGCACCTGCTGGGGTACATGGAAATTACAGCAAATACATGTAACAGGCTTAGAAAATGCTCCTGATTTGTTGACCTAACCACAACCTCAGTGATTTACAACTGTGTCTCATCCTCTTCATCACCCTCTTGAGACAGTAATTGCGGTTGACTCATTGGCAACTGTGTCTTATCATCATCCACCTCATTAAACACTAATTGCTGTTCACCACCATCATGTTCGTTGTGACTCTGGATACTCAAGAGGTTGGGAATCGGGGCAGAAGATCTCATGTCCCTCTTCAAGCGTGCTTGGTGAGGGGGCCAAATCAAGTAATGCCAATGAAAAGAGGTCATCGGAATATCCGAGTGTGGGATCACTTGTTTAGCCAGACTGTGGTAGGAGGAAGGAGGATCAGGGTAAGGATTGTGTTGATGGCTGACTATATATTTATATGATAAGATGGGCGACACCAATGGTGTAAAGCAATTAACTATTAAGAATGGCTATCGATAAAATATAACTTTTATTAATTGTCCTAAAACGTGGATATTCAACTACAATATATAGATAATGTTACGTCCTGGATCCCACTAGTCTGTGGTGAGAGTGTGACGTCATACACTCACCTGATCTTTGGACAATGTACCATTCAGGGAAAAAGTAATGTGTCTGGAGATAAGCAGGGTCATAATGAACACCCCCATGCAAAATACACCAGCACAGCATGGGTTAAACAAGTGAGTGCCTGAATCAACCAGGACACTGTCAAGCCACCCTAAACAATTGCCCCTGGTACATTTACTAAATGAATTCTGGCTACTGTATAATTTGGCTTCCTAAATGAGGTGTTAGCCTCTGTAACACTGGAGGCACATAAGCCTGTCTGCTCTACGCGTTTCTTTAGCTGCTAATATCATGCAGCTTAGTCATCAGGAGCGACACTGGAAGCATTACTAACATACAAACAAACAGAATTACTGCATGCTCTCATGCATAGCGTGCAGACATGTAGCCTGCGGCATGGGGACGGCCATGGCGCGTCCGCGCCAGTGCTGCTTCTCAAGTAGAAGATGCCACACCCCCTGGGCCGGATAAGGCAGCACGGGAGCCAATGAATCAGGGGCGCTGTCGGGAGCCGACACACCCCTGCCCCGCCTCATAACATCGCTCCAACAAGCACAGGAGGTAAATATTACTATAGGAGTGAATAAAGGCGATTTTATTAGTAAAACCAGGGCATATCATCGCCCAAGAATAATGAAAATAGGTAACCTAACCCAGAAGGTAATAAAAGGGTACCCTGGAGCAAAATAAAAATAAACTCCACCACCAAAGTGATAAAAAAATCGCAAGTTGTGACCAAGGACTTTCCACTCAAAAGCCCAAATCTTAACATATCTACAGAGGGCTCTCTGCAGATACTGGTTACATCTAGATTATAGCCTGTGGCTAGAGTTGAGCAAACACCTGGATGTTCGGGTTCGAGAAGTTCGGCCGAACTTCCCGAAAATGTTCGGGTTCGGGATCCGAACCCGATCCGAACTTCGTCCCGAACCCGAACCCCATTGAAGTCAATGGGGACCCGAACTTTTCGGCACTAAAAAGGCTGTAAAACAGCCCAGGAAAGGGCTAGAGGGCTGCAAAAGGCAGCAACATGTAGGTAAATCCCCTGCAAACAAATGTGGATAGGGAAATGAATTAAAATTAAAATTAAATAAATAAAAATTAACCAAAATCAATTGGAGAGAGGTCCCATAGCAGAGAATCTGGCTTCCCGTCACCCACCACTGGAACAGTCCATTCTCAGATATTTAGGCCCCGGAACCCAGGCAGAGGAGAGAGGTCCCGTCACAGAGAATCTGGCTTCATGTCAGCAGAGAATTAGTCTGCATGTCATAGCAGAGAATGAGGCTTCACGTCAGCCACCACTGCAACAGTCCATTGGCATATATTTAGGCCCAGCACCCAGGCAGAGGAGAGAGGTCCCGTAACAGACAATCTGGCTTCATGTCAGCAGAGAATCAGTCTTCATGTCATAGCAGAGAATCAGGCTTCACGTCACCCACCACTGTAAGAGTCCATTTTCATAAATTTAGGCCCAGCACACAGGCAGAGGAGAGAGGTCCCGTAACAGAGGATCTGGCTTCATGTCAGCAGAGAATTAGTCTGCATGTCATAGCAGAGAATGAAGCTTCACGTCACCCACCACTGCAACAGTCCATTGGCATATATTTAGGCCCAGCACACAGGCAGAGGAGAGAGGTCCCGTAACAGACAATCTGGCTTCATGTCAGCAGAGAATCAGTCTGCATGTCATAGCAGAGAATCAGGCTTCACGTCACCCACCACTGCAACAGTCCATTGTCATAAATTTAGGCCCAGCACCCAGGCAGAGGAGAGAGGTCCCGTAACAGAGGATCTGACTTCATGTCAGCAGAGAATTAGTCTGCATGTCATAGCAGAGAATGAGGCTTCACGTCAGCCACCACTGCAACAGTCCATTGGCATATATTTAGGCCCAGCACCCAGGCAGAGGAGAGAGGTCCCGTAACAGACAATCTGGCTTCATGTCAGCAGAGAATCAGTCTTCATATCATAGCAGAGAATCAGGCTTCACGTCACCCACCACTGTAAGAGTCCATTTTCATAAATTTAGGCCCAGCACCCAGGCAGAGGAGAGAGGTCCCGTAACAGAGGATCTGGCTTCATGTCAGCAGAGAATCATTCTGCATGTCATAGCAGAGAATCAGGCTTCACGTCACCCAACATTGGAACAGTCCATTGGCATATATTTAGGCCCCGGCACCCAGACAGAGGAGAGGTTCATTCAACTTTGGGTAGCCTCGCAATATAATGGTAAAATGAAAATAAAAATAGGATTGAATGAGGAAGTGCCCTGGAGTCCAATAATATATGGTTAAGGGGAGGTAGTTAATGTCTAATCTGGACAAGGGATGGACAGATCCTGTGAGATCCATGCCTGGTTCATTTTTATGAACGTCAGCTTGTCCACATTGGCTGTAGACAGGCGGCTGCGTTTGTCTGTAATGACGCCCCCTGCCGTGCTGAATACACGTTCAGACAAAACGCTGGCCGCCGGGCAGGCCAGCACCTCCAAGGCATAAAAGGGTAGCTCTGGCCACGTGGACAATTTAGAGACCCAGAAGTTGAATGGGGCCGAACCATCAGTCAGTACGTGGAGGGGTGTGCACATGTACTGTTCCACCATGTTAGTGAAATGTTGCCTCCTGCTAACACGTTGCGTATCAGGTGGTGGTGCAGTTAGCTGTGGCGTGTTGACAAAAGTTTTCCACATCTCTGCCATGCTAACCCTGCCCTCAAAGGAGCTGGCATTGACACAGCTGCCTTGGCGACCTCTTGCTCCTCCTCTGCCTTGGCCTTGGGCTTCCACTTGTTCCCCTGTGACATTTGGGAATGCTCTCAGTAGCGCGTCTACCAACGTGCGCTTGTACTCGCGCATCTTCCTATCACGCTGTCATGGTCTTACCTTCTTGCTGTTCTCCTTCGTTTGACATGTGCTGGCGGCCATCTTGGTTTCTGGGTTTCTTGTAGCCTCCCACCCTGCGGCTTCTCCCTCCCACTGGGAGGAGCTGGATGCCTAGCTCATATATATAGGAGGTCTGTGGCTTCAGTTCCTTGCTTGGTCCTCCTGTGTTCACATGCTTCTAAGACTGCAGCTGCTTCTGGTTCCTGATCCTGGCTTCGTCTGACTACCCTGCTGGTTCCTGATCCAGGCTTCGTCTGACTACCCTGCTGGTTCCTGATCCTGGCTTCGTCTGACTACCCTTCTGGTTCCTGACCTCTGGCTTCGCAAGACCCTGCTTCGGTTTAGCCATCCGTTTGGACTTTTGCCTTACAGCTTGATTTTCAATAAAGCCTTATTTCCACTTATCTCTTGTTGTACGTCTGGTTCATGGTTCCATGACATTAGGACCAAGCCATGAATTCTGACGGTACAGGGCCATCCTCGCTACCTACGCTGGTTGCCAGACTTGATCAGCAGGATCACCTGTTGGGTCGGTTCGCTGTGGCGTTGCAAACCCTGCTTGAACGCACGGCTCATTTAGCTTCCGTTGCCGATGGGTCGGTTGTCGCTCCTGGGCCCGCTCCTACTGCCGCTCCGGTTGTTGCGCCAGAGTCTACCCCGACACCTGTTGCTGCGCCTGCGGTGTTTCGGGGTATGACCGGTTCTGCCCCCCTTCCACAGCGCTTTGGGGGAGAGCCAACTCAGTGCCGAGGTTTCCTTAACCAGGTGGGCATCTATTTCGAGTTGCTGCCACATGCCTTTCCTACTGAGAGATCAAAGGTGGGTTTCTTGATCTCGCTGCTCTGGGACAAGGCCTTGGCCTGGGCCAGCCCTTTATGGGAGAACAACAATCCGGTGGTTGCCGAGTTTTCCGGTTTTGTTGCTTCTCTTCGGAAGGTATTCGATGTGCCGGCTCGTGCTGCCTCTGCTGCGAAGCTCCTTATGTCCATCAGACAGGGTTCACGATCCGTAGCTGAATACGCCATTGAGTTTCGTACCCTGGCAGCAGAGGTGGGCTGGAATAATGAGGCTCTGGTCGCTGCTTTCTCTCATGGTCTCTCGGATGCCTTGAAGGATGAGGTTGCAGCTAAGGACCTACCAGTGGAGCTCGAGTCTCATTTCTTTCCTGATTTTGATTGACACCAGACTCAGGGAGAGACCTTCCTTTAAGGAGAGCCTGCGGAGGTCTTCTAACAGATTGGCGCCTACGTTTGCTGTCCCACCCGTGCCTCCCTCTCCTCCCACGCCTCCTGGGGATGACTTGTCTGGGGGTGAACCCATGCAGCTGGGGTTTGCTCGCCTGTCCGAGGGGGAGAGGGTACTCCGGAGACGCGAGGGCCGATGCATGTACTGTGGTCTCGGTGGGCATTTTCGGTTGGCATGCCCGAACCGTCCGGGAAACGCTCGCACCTGAGATCCTGTCGGGGGCAGATCTTGGGTGGAGTCTCCTCGTCCCCGGTTTCCCGTGTTGACAAACCACTGATTACTGTTGTCCTCTCCTGGGTCGGGGGCTCGGTGACGACCCAGGCGTTGGTGGACTCTGGTGCTGGTGGTTTGTTCATTGATAGTGTGTTCGCTGCCGCCAATTCCATTCCTCTGCAGCCTCGAGGTTCCCCACTGGCTCTTGAGGCGATAGACGGCAGACCCCTTCTGCCGCCACACGTGACTCATGAGACCCTTCCAGTGGGGATGGCCATTGGTGCCGTTCACAGAGAGTCGGTCTGTCTCCAGGTTATTTCATCTCCACACTACTCGGTGGTCTTGGGGTACCCCTGGCTCCAGAAGCATAATCCGACTTTCGATTGGAGATCGGCCGAGATCCTCTCGTGGTCACCGCAGTGTGGGGCTAGTTGCATCCATGGGCCTGTCAAGTTGCTGTGTACTTCCTCAGACTCTCTGTTGCCTCCTGAATACGAGGAGTACCGGGATGTATTCGATAAGGTGCGTGCGGTTGCCCTACCTCCGCACCGCCTATACGATTGTGCCATAGAGTTACAATCTGGTGCCGTTCCTCCTCGTGGCAAAGTCTATCCACTGTCGGTAGCGGAGAATGAGGCCATGGAGGAGTACGTGAGGGAGGCGCTTTCACGCGGACACATTCGCAAATCCTCGTCCCCGGCAGGGGCTGGATTTTTCTTTGTGAAAAAGAAGGGCGGTGAGTTGAGGCCTTGCATCGATTACAGGGGTCTCAATCGCATCACGATCAAGAACGCTTACCCGATACCCTTGATTTCCGAGCTATTCGATCGCCTCAAAGGGGCCACGGTCTTTACCAAACTCGACCTGAGGGCGGCATATAACCTGGTAAGGATCAAGGCGGGCGATGAGTGGAAGACCGCGTTTAACACCAGGACCGGTCATTATGAATCCTTGGTTATGCCCTTTGGGTTGTGCAATGCGCCCGCAGTCTTCCAGGAATTCATCAACGATGTTTTCCGTGACCTGTTGCAGCAGTGTGTGGTGGTCTATTTGGATGACATCTTGGTATATTCTGAATCCATGGAGGCCCACATTCTGGATGTCAGACGAGTGTTGCAACGGTTACGAGAGAACAAGCTGTTCGGTAAGCTTGAGAAATGCGAATTTCACCGATCCCAGGTAACCTTCTTAGGTTACATCATTTCCGCTGAGGGGTTCTCCATGGATCCTGAGAAGGTTTCGGCTGTCTTACAGTGGCCCCAGCCCAGTGGTCTTCGTGCCCTGCAGCGCTTTTTGGGCTTCGCCAATTATTATCGGAAGTTCATCAGGGACTTTTCCATGCTAGCCAAGCCTCTCACGGATCTGACCAGGAAGGGCAGTAATCCCCAGGTCTGGCCGCTCGAGGCCATCCGAGCTTTTGAGGCTCTAAAGTCCGCCTTTGTGTCGGCTCCGATTCTGTCGCATCCCAACCCTGGGTTGCCTTTTGTCCTCGAGGTGGACGCGTCTGAGACGGGAGTAGGCGCCCTTCTGTCTCAGCGTAGAACACCAGAGGGTCCTCTGCTTCCTTGTGGGTTTTACTCCCGGAAACTGTCTTCCGCGGAGTGCAACTATCAGATTGGTGACAGGGAGTTATTGGCCATCGTGCAGGCCCTTAAAGAAATGAGGCACTTGCTCGAGGGCTCGGTGGTTCCGGTTCTCATCCTGACGGACCACAAGAATCTGACCTACCTCTCTGAGGCCAAGAGATTGACACCACGTCAGGCCAGATGGGCTCTGTTCTTGTCACGTTTTAATTACGTGGTCTCCTACCTACCCGGTTCCAAGAACATCAGAGCGGATGCCTTATCACGGCAGTACTCCGAGCTGTCCGGGGAGGAGTCGATTCCGACTTCGGTCATACCTCCGAATCAGATCCTGGCCGCCATTCGTACCAGCCTGACCTCTCCCCTGGGTGAGCAGATTTTGGCGGCTCAATCTGGTGCTCCCTCTGGGAGACCCAACGGCAGATGTTTTGTGCCAGAGGAGTTGCGCACTCGGTTGTTGCGAACCTACCATAACTCCAAGGCCGCGGGGCATCCTGGAAAGAATCAGCTGTCCTGGGCTGTTTCACGTCTGTTCTGGTGGCCTTCTCTACGTTCCGACATCGCCGCATATGTAGCGGCATGCTCCGTTTGTGCCCAGAGTAAGTCCCCTCGGCACCTTCCGTTGGGCCTTTTGCAACCCATAGCCACCGGGGAGCGTCCATGGTCACACCTGGGGATGTATTTCATTGTGGACCTCCCTGCATCCCGAGGCCATACGGTCATTCTCATGATTGTGGATCGGTTTTCCAAAATGTGCCACTGTGTTCCTCTCAAGAAGTTACCCTCTGCACAAGAGTTGGCCTCGATTTTTGCCAGGGAGGTCTTCCGGTTGCACGGTTTGCCCAAGGAGATTGTGTCGGATCGGGGGAGTCAGTTTGTGTCCAGGTTCTGGCGCGCCTTTTGCTCCCAGTTGGGGATTCATCTCTCTTTCTCCTCGGCCTACCACCCTCAGTCCAATGGGGCCGCAGAACGATCCAATCAGGCCTTGGAGCAATTCCTTCGTTGCTATGTCTCCGATCACCAAGACAATTGGGTTGACCTCCTGCCTTGGGCTGAGTTTGCCAGGAACACGGCGGTGAACTCTTCCTCTGGGACGTCTCCCTTCATGGCCAATTATGGGTTCCAACCTGCCGTGTTACCGGAGGTATTCTCTCCCCAGGATATTCTGGCTGTGGAGGATCACCTTTCCGTCCTACGTGCTTCTTGGGTACAGATCCAGAGGTCCCTTGAGGTCTCTGCGCAGCGCCAGAGACTCCAGGCTGATCGCAGACGAGCGCCCGCTCCTTCCTACCAGGTCGGAGACCGCGTATGGTTGTCCACCCGCAACCTCAACCTTCGAGTGCCCACTCCCAAGCTGGCGCCTCGCTTTGTTGGTCCCTTCCGAGTGCTTCGCAGGGTAAACCCGGTAGCCTATGCCCTTGCGCTTCCTCCTGGCATGCGGATCTCCAACGTGTTTCATGTCTCCCTGTTGAAGCCACTGGTGTGTAATCATTTCACTTCCTCGGTTCCTCGGCCTCGTCCGGTCCAAGTGGGCAATCGTGAGGAGTATGAGGTGAGCAATATCCTGGACTCACGCCTGGTCCGCGGTCGGGTGCAGGTTTTGGTCCATTGGCGTGGTTATGGTCCAGAGGAGCGTTCCTGGGTTCCCTCCGCAGATGTCCATGCTCCTGCCTTGCTCCGAGCCTTCCACGCACGCTTCCCTCAGAAACCGTTCTTTACTCCGCGGAGGAGGGGCCCTTGAGGGGGAGGTACTGTCATGGTCTTACCTTCTTGCTGTTCTCCTTCGTTTGACATGTGCTGGCGGCCATCTTGGTTTCTGGGTTTCTTGTAGCCTCCCACCCTGCGGCTTCTCCCTCCCACTGGGAGGAGCTGGATGCCTAGCTCATATATATAGGAGGTCTGTGGCTTCAGTTCCTTGCTTGGTCCTCCTGTGTTCACATGCTTCTAAGACTGCAGCTGCTTCTGGTTCCTGATCCTGGCTTCGTCTGACTACCCTGCTGGTTCCTGATCCAGGCTTTGTCTGACTACCCTGCTGGTTCCTGATCCTGGCTTCGTCTGACTACCCTTCTGGTTCCTGACCTCTGGCTTCGCAAGACCCTGCTTCGGTTTAGCCATCCGTTTGGACTTTTGCCTTACAGCTTGATTTTCAATAAAGCCTTCTTATTTCCACTTATCTCTTGTTGTACGTCTGGTTCATGGTTCCATGACACACGCTCCAGGAAGTAAGGTGGGCACATTGTCTTTGTAGCGTGGATCCAGCAGGGTGGCAACTCTGCTGTCGTTGCGCAGGCACTGCAGCATGTAGTCGCTCATGTGTGCCCGGCTGCCCAGGGGTAAGGACAAGCTGTCCTCTGTGGGAGGCGTATCGTCATCGTCCTGCCTTTCCCCCCAGCCACGCACCAGTGATGGACCCGAGCTGCGTTGGGTGCCACCCCGCTGTGACCATGCTTCATCCTCATTCTCCTCCACCTCCTCCTCATCCTCGTCCTCCTCCAGTAGTGGGCCCTGGCTGGCCACATTTGTACCTGGCCTCTGCTGTTGCCAAAAACCTCCCTCTGAGTCACTTCGAAGAGACTGGCCTGAAAGTGCTAAAAATGACCCCTCTTCCTCCTCCTCCTCCTCCTCCTCCTCCTGGGCCACCTCCTCTTCCATCATCGCCCTAAGTGTTTTCTCAAGGAGACATAGAAGTGGTATTGTAACGCTGATAACGGCGTCATCGCCACTGGCCATGTTGGTGGAGTACTCGAAACAGCGCAACAGGGCACACAGGTCTCGCATAGAGGCCCAGTCATTGGTGGTGAAGTGGTGCTGTTCTGTAGTGCGACTGACCCGTGCATGCTGCAGCTGAAACTCCACTATGGCCTGCTGCTGCTCGCACAGTCTGTCCAGCATGTGCAAGGTGGAGTTCCACCTGGTGGGCACGTCGCATATGAGGCAGTGAGCGGGAAGGCCGAAGTTACGCTGTAGCGCAGACAGGCGAGCAGCAGCAGGATGTGAACGCCGGAAGCGCGAACAGACGGCCCGCACTTTATGCAGCAGCTCTGACATGTCGGGGTAGTTGTGTATGAACTTCTGCACCACCAAATTCAGCACATGCGCCAAGCAAGGGATGTGCGTCAAATTGGCTAGTCCCAGAGCTGCAACGAGATTTCGCCCATTATCACACACCACCAGGCCAGGCTTGAGGCTCACCGGCAGCAACCACTCGTCGGTCTGTTGTTCTATACCCCGCCACAACTCCTGTGCGGTGTGGGGCCTGTCCCCCAAACATATGAGTTTCAGAATGGCCTGCTGACGTTTACCCCGGGCTGTGCTGAAGTTGGTGGTGAAGGTGTGTGGCTGACTGGATGAGCAGGTGGAAGAAGAGGAGGAAGCCGAGAAGGAGGAGGTGGCAGCAGGAGGCAAAGAATGTTGCCCTGCGATCCTTGGCGGCGGAAGGACGTGCGCCAAACAGCTCTCCGCCTGGGGCCCAGCTGCCACTACATTTACCCAGTGTGCAGTTAGGGAGATATAGCGTCCCTGGCCGTGCTTACTGGTCCACGTATCTGTGGTTAGGTGGACCTTGCTACAGATGGCGTTGCGCAGTGCACACTTGATTTTATCGGATACTTGGTTGTGCAGGGAAGGCACGGCTCTCTTGGAGAAGTAGTGGCGGCTGGGAACAACATACTGTGGGACAGCAAGCGACATGAGCTGTTTGAAGCTGTCTGTGTCCACCAGCCTAAATGACAGCATTTCATAGGCCAGTAGTTTAGAAATGCTGGCATTCAGGGCCAGGGATCGAGGGTGGCTAGGTGGGAATTTACGCTTTCTCTCAAATGTTTGTGAGATGGAGAGCTGAACGCTGGCGTGTGACATGGTTGAGACGCTTGGTGACGGAGGTGGTGGTGTTGGTGGTACATCCCCTGTTTGCTGGGCGGCAGGTGCCAACGTTCCTCCAGAGGCGGAGGAAGAGGCCGAGGCGGCAGCAGCAGAAGAGGCCGAGGCGGCAGCAGCAGAAGAGGTAGCAGGGGGAGCCTGAGTGACTTCCTTGGTTTTAAGGTGTTTACTCCACTGCAGTTCATGCTTTGCATGCAGGTGCCTGGTCATGCAGGTTGTGCTCAGGTTCAGAACGTTAATGCCTCGCTTCAGGCTCTGATGGCACAGCATGCAAACCACTCGGGTCTTGTCGTCAGCACATTGTTTGAAGAAGTGCCATGCCAGGGAACTCCTTGAAGCTGCCTTTGGGGTGCTCGGTCCCAGATGGCGGCGGTCAGTAGCAGGCGGAGTCTCTTGGCGGCGGGTGTTCTGCTTTTGCCCACTGCTCCCTCTTTTGCTACGCTGTTGGCTCGGTCTCACCACTGCCTCTTCCTCCGAACTGTGAAAGTCAGTGGCACGACCTTCATTCCATGTGGGGTCTAGGACCTCATCGTCCCCTGCATCGTCTTCCACCCAGTCTTGATCCCTGACCTCCTGTTCAGTCTGCACACTGCAGAAAGACGCAGCAGTTGGCACCTGTGTTTCGTCATCATCAGAGACATGCTGAGGTGGTATTCCCATGTCCTCATCATCAGGAAACATAAGTGGTTGTGCGTCAGTGCATTCTATGTCTTTCACCGCTGGGGAAGGGCTAGGTGGATGCCCTTGGGAAACCCTGCCAGCGGAGTCTTCAAACAGCATAAGAGACTGCTGCATAACTTGAGGCTGAGACAGTTTCCCTGGTATGCATGGGGGTGATGTGACAGACTGATGGGGTTGGTTTTCAGGCGCCATCTGTGTGCTTTCTGCAGAAGACTGGGTGGGAGATAATGTGAACGTGCTGGATCCACTGTCGGCCACCCAATTGACTAATGCCTGTACCTGCTCAGGCCTTACCATCCTTAGAACGGCATTGGGCCCCACCACATATCGCTGTAAATTCTGGCGGCTACTGGGACCTGAGGTAGTTGGTACACTAGGACGTGTGGATGTGGCAGAACGGCCACGTCCTCTCCCAGCACCAGAGGGTCCACTAACATCACCACGACCATGTCCAC